>NC_059196.1:6144873-6357373 GCF_020615455.1 Coregonus clupeaformis
TTGTAAATACAACAATATTTATGTTTATTTATTTTCCCATTTGTACTTTAACTATTTGCACATTGTTACAACACTGTATATATACATAATATGACATTTGAAATGTCTTTATTCTTTTGAAACTTCTGAGTGTAATGTTTACTGTTAATATTTATTGTTTATTTCACTTTTGTTTACTATCTACTTCACTTGCTTTGGCAATGTTAACACATGTTTCCCATGCCAATAAAGCCCTTAAATTGAATTGAAATTGAATTGAGAGAGAGAGAGAGAGAGAGAGAGAGAGAGAGAGAGAGAGAGAGAGAGAGAGAGAGAGAGAGAGAGAGAGAGAGAGAGAGAGAGAGAAAGAGAGAGAGAGAGAGAGAGAGAGGAAAGAGAGAGGGTGAGCGAGATAGTGAGAGAGATGGTGAGAGAAAGATGTGAGAGAAAGAGAGAGAGAGGTAAGAGAGAGAGAGAGAGATGGTGAGAAAAAGAGAGAGAGCTAAAAGAAAGAGAGAGGGTGAGTGAGTGAGAGATGGTGGGAGAGAGGTAAAAGAGAGAGAGAGGGAGAGAGAGAGATGGCAATGTTAACATACGTTTCCCATGCCAATAAAGCCCTTAAATTGAATTGAATTGAAAGAGGTGGTCAGAGACAAAGCGAGAGAGAGAGAGGGAGAGAGAGAGAGAGAGAGAGAGAGAGAGAGAGAGAGAGAGAGAGAGAGAGAGAGAGAGAGAGAGAGAGAGAGAGAGAGAGGTATAACTGTGCATGTAGAGGCCTAATTCTCCTCTTGAAATACAAAAATGAAAAAACTACTTAAGTAGTACTTTAAATTATTTTTACTTAAGTACTTTACACCACTGCGTTTGTGTGTGAATCCTAGTGAACTGAGAGAAGACGAACATCATCCTTGAAACTGTTACATCTTGTTTGTATGCAACTGAAGAACAGTATAGATGGTGGTCTCCAAATACTTGTGAAAACAATGTTATAAATTACAGTAGCCGTGGCCATCTAACAATGGCATGGACACTGGAAAATAATTGTTTTCTATTAGCATATCTATACAGTACAAAACACTAGCGGCAAAATACTGGTTCAGTATATTAACTTTACAAGGGAGAATTATGCAAATGAACATGGACTCGTGTGTTTGTGATGCAACAGTGAAAACATAATAAAGAAAGCCACTACTTAAAGCACTAGCCTAGCTCTCTTGTTCTTCAGAGCAAACCAACACATTCAGACGCCTCAGACTAGAATAACCATCCTGAAGGCCTTATCTGATAGTTAGTAGGAGTTCTTTTAGTGTAGAAAACACAGTGATGGCAACCAACAATGTTTTTGTTGTCAAACTGTAGGAAGACAAGGCACCAATATTTATACACTACCGGTCAAAAGTTTTAGAACACTTACTCTTTCAAGGGTTTCTCTTTATTTTTACTATTTTCTACATTGTAGAATAATGGTGAAGACATCAAAACTATGAAATAACACATCATGTAGTAACCCAAAAAGTGTTAAACAAATCAAAATATATGTTATATTTGAGATTCTTCAACTAGCCACCCTTTGCCTTGATGACAGCTTTGCACACTCTTGGCATTCTCTCAACCAGCTTCACCTGGAATGCTTTTCCAACAGTCTTGACGGAGTTCCCACATATGCTGAGCACTTGTTGGCTGCTTTTCCTTCACTCTGCGGTCCGACTCATCCCAAACCATCTCAATTTGGTTGAGGTCGGGGGATTGTGAAGACCAGGTCATCTGATGCAGCACTCCATCACTCACCTTCTTGGTAAAATAGCCCTTACACAGCCTGGAGGTGTGTTGGGTCATTGTCCTGTTGAAAAACAAATGATAGTCCCACTAAGCCCAAACCAGATGGGATGGTGTATCGCTGTAGAATGCTGTGGTAGCCATGCTGGTTAAGTGTGCCTTGAATTCTAAATAAATCACAGACAGTGTCACCAGCAAAGCACCCCCACGCCATAACACCTCCTCCTCCATGCTTTACGATGGGAACTACACATGCGGAGATCATCCGTTCACCCACACCGCGTCTCACAAAGACATGGCGGTTGGAACCAAAAATCTCCACTTTGGACTCCAGACCAAAGAACACATTTCCACTGGTCTAATGTCCATTGCTCGTGTTTCTTGGCCCAAGCAAGTCTCTTCTTATTATTGGTGTCCTTTAGAAGTGGTTTCTTTGCAGCAATTCGACCATGAAGGCCTGATTCACAGTCTTCTCCGAACAGTTGATGTTGAGATGTGTCTGTTACTTGAACTCTGTGAAGCATTTATTTGGGCTGCAATTTCTGAGGCCAGTCATTCTAATGAACTTATCCTTTCTTGCCATAATATGGACTTGGTCTTTTACCAAATAGGGCTATCTTCTGTATACCCCCCCCTACCTTGTCACAACACAACTGATTTGCTCAAACGCATTAAGAAGGAAAGAAATTCCACAAATTAACTTTTAAGAAGGCACACCTGTTAATTGAAATGCATTCCAGGTGACTACCTAATGAAGCTGGTTGAGAGAATGCCAAGACTGTGCAAAGCTGTCATCAAGGCAAAGGGTGGCTATTTGAAGAATCTCAAATATAACATATATTTTGATTTGTTTAACACTTTTTGGGTTACTACATGATTCCATGTGTGTTATTTACATTTACATTTACATTTTAGTCATTTAGCAGACGCTCTTATCCAGAGTGACTTACAGTTAAATGAGTGCATACATTATTTATTTTTCATACTGGCCCCCCGTATACAATGTAGAAAATAGTATAACTTAAGAAAAACCCTTGAATGAGTAGGTGTTCTAAAACTTTTGACTGGTAGTGTAGGTGACATTACCACACATAGACACAGCTCAGGATTACCCTGTGGGAACCCTAATGGAAATTGCACCTTGAGAATAGCTCAGATAGTAGGGTTCCCTATTAGGCAGATGGCGCAAATTGTACACTTTTTGATCTCCCTGAAGACGGCAATTATGGGAGATATTATAGCCATTTGTGTTGTGGTGTGAAGGCTAAATGCAGTAACTGACTATCCTGTGTTCTGTGTGGCATTGAGAAAAACACAAATGTACTTTTACATTTGATGAAGTGTAATTGGGGTGTGCATTAGGTCTAGGCCTACTATGAACAACAAACTGATAGCCCTCCTTATGTGAAGTGAATGGTAGGACACTGAGTTGATTGATGGGGCGGCAGGTAGCTTAGTGGTTAAGAGCGTGGTACCAGTAACCGAAAGGTCGCTGGTTCTAATCCCCGAGCCGACTAGGTGAAAAATCTGTCGATGTGCCCTTGAGCAAGGCACTTTACCCTAATTGCTCCTGTAAGTCCCTCTGGATAAGAGCGTCTGCTAAATGACCAATTTATTTGATGTCTTCACCTTCAGAGTGTTTTATACCTTGCACAAATGTGTTCATTTTAATGCTACAAGCTGTGTATCTTTTCCGTGGATCATTTTCAACCAAGTACTGTAGATATCAGCGTACTGGCACAATAGATAAATGGTTTTCCCACCCTGAACTCTTTCACTTATTCTGGGGTGTCCTATAAACCTCAACCTTTAGAAATGTCAGATGTGTCCTGCAGGCCACAGTGAAATAAGATTTCAGTGGCCATGGTTGCAGCTGTAGCATACCAAACACATGCAGCTGAATATTTTCCCGCCATTTGGGTCATCTTAACAAACGAGCACGGTTAATACACATATTCTTCTAGCGTTCCGGTTGCCATCCAAGTAATATCTACTGTTGTTAGCACAACAGTCTCTCTTTATATGCATAGAAGCCTAATTTCATTTTACAAGTGTGTTTCTTGCCAAAAACACCCCCTTCTTTAAGTCTTAATGACAATTTGTCATTGATGATTTGTATGTGTAATATAGTTAGCTTGCTGTTGTACCATCGCTGTAATTCAACATCTAGTCAATTTTAAATGATGCCGTGTTTCCAAAGATGTCAGTCCATTACAAACCACACTACCATGTCTCCTTGAATGTCTCTCTTCATAAAGTTTCTCATCGCTGAGGCTTTTGTGCCTCGTCAATGTTGCTTCCTAAGGTGTCGTGATTCACAGTCAACTGCAAACAGAAATGTGTCAGCCCAGGTCTGTGGTTGTTAGAGCCACACAGTCTTTTGCAGCCCATTGTGATATGGTCACTGTTTGAGGTCTTTGAGACTCCCTTGTGCTGCTGTCCTATCATCACCAAACCCGAAGGCATGTTGCTGCCTCAAAACTGATGATTGTTGGTCACATTTGGAAGCAGGAAACAAAAGAAGCGGGGAAAAGAGGATGGTTTGTGGTACAACTAGGGTGTAATGACCGCGCAGAACTTGTATCATAACTGACTTTATTTATCCCCTTGGCTTTCCTCCCTGGACTTTGGTAATGGTGTATGGGCCATGGCTTATCTAGTCTGAGATCTAGGAGCAGGTCACTGATGCAGGGGTTAAAAATAGCATGTGAATCCAGCCTCACTAACCCAGCTATAGTGGGGTGGGATGCTTGTGCTAACCAGGGGAGAATGACTGCCCCCTCTCATTGAAGCCACAAAGTTCAGAGACGATAGAGGTACTGCAGGCATTGTTTTCAGAAAACAGGATCCCCCATTATTGTGAAGGGGAAAGTGGCAATCTTCATGGTTGGGTCATCTTTGTGTAAATAAATACAAATTTCGAAGACAATCATGGTACCAATAATTGCTTTTATTGCACAAGATGTACTGTATGTCCTTGAACTGATTTAGTAGCCAATGGCAGCCTGCAGTACACCGGGTCGGCCTTCAACTTGAGATACTCAGTAAGAGGTGGCAGCACTGAGCTAGCCTGCAACGTCATTTCCTGGATTAGCTCAAACTGTGCGTGTTTTTTGTGCTTTCAAGACAAGTTTCCGACTTGGAATTCTGAGTTGGATGACTGTTCAAAACTGTTTTTCCCAGTCTGAGCTTGTTTTTTCCCGAGTTCCCAGTTGTTTTGAAGACGGCATTTGTCTACATAAATCTCCCACATGAGACATCATTTTAACCAATTTCCTTGGCTTCAAATGCGCTATTGAGTCTTCACATAGGAATGAATGGTGCCATGTGATCAATGGCTTTGTCCATTCATATACATTGCTGTGAAAAATTATTTGCCCCCTTTCTAATTTTCTCTACTTTTGCATATTTTTGATACTGAATGTTATCAGATCTTCAACCAAAACCTAATATCACCACCACCATACTTGACCAAGGTTCTTCCTGTGGAATGCAGTGTTTGGTTTTTGCCAGGCATAATGGGACCCATGTCGTCCAAAAAGTGTTACTTTTGACTCATCTGTTCAGAACACATTCTTCCAAGAGTCTTGATGATCATCCAGGTGCTTCCTTGTGCTTTTTGGCAAACTTGAGTCAACTTTTTGGACTAGATGGGTCCCATTATGTCTGGCGAAAACCAAACACTTCATTCCACAGTAAGAACCTCATACCAACGGTCAAGCATGGTGGTGGTGGTGTGATGGTTAGGGGATGCTTTGCTGCCTCAGGACCTGGACGACTTGCCTTAATAGAAGGAACCATGAATTCTGCTCTGTATCAGAGAATTCTACAGGAGAATGTCAGGCCATCCGTCTGTGAGCTGAAGCTGAAGCGCAGCTGGATCATGCAGCAAGACAAGGATCCAAAACACACAATCAAGTCTACACGAAAATGGTTAAAAATTAACAAATTTGAAGTTTTGGAATGGCCTAGTCAAAGTCCAGACCTAATGTTGTGGCAGGACTTGAGCTGTTGTGGCAGGACTTGAAACGAGCAGTTCATGCTTGAAAACCCACACATGTCACTGAGTTAAAGCAGTTCTGCATGCAAGAGTGGGCCAAAATTCCTCCACAGCGATGTGAGAGACTGATCAACAACTACAGGAAGCATTTGGTTGCCGTCATTGCAGCTAAAGGTGGCACAACCAGTTATTGAGTGTAAGGGGGCAATTACTTTTTCACACAGTGGAACTGGGTGTTGCATAACTTTGTTCATAAACTAAATAAAATAAGTACAATTTTTTGTTGTTATTTGTAAACTCAGGTTCCCTTTATCTAATATTAGGTTTTGGTTGAATATCTGATAACATTCAGTATCAAAAATATGCAAAAATAGAGAAAATCAGAAAGGGGGCAAATACCTTTTCATGGCACTGGTGCTAACCCACAAGTCTTATTGGATTCTGCAGAGACTCCTGCTAACAGCTATTTTAGTATTTCATTAGGACCCCATTAGCTGTTGCTGAAGCAGCAGCTACTATTCCTGAGGTCCATACAAAACATAAAACATGACATGAAACAGAACATCAATGGACAAGAACAGCTCAAAGACTGAACTACACAAATGTAAAATAAGACCAATAGAACAAAAAAAGGTCCTCTGGACAGTTACACTTATACATACATTAGTACATATACAGTGCATTTGGAAAGTATTCAGACCTCTTTACTTTTTCCACATTTTGTTATGTTACAGCCTTATTCTAAAATGAAATAAATAAACAAAAAAAACTCATCAATCTACACACAATACCCCATAATGACAAAGTGAAAGCAGGTTTTTAGGAATACCTTAAATAACAGAAATACCTTATTCAGACCCTTTGCTATGAGACTCGAAATTGAGCTCAGGTGCATCCTGTTTCCATTGATCATCCTTGAGATGTTTCTACAACTTGATTGAAGTCCACCTGTGGTAAATTCAATTGATTGGACATGATTTGGAAAGGCACATACCTGTCTACATAAGGTCTCACAGTTGACAGTGAATGTCAGAGCAAAACCGAAGCCATGAGGTCGAAGGATCTGGCCGCCCGGCCAAACTGAGCAATTGGGGGAGAAGGGCCTTGGTCAGGGTGGTGACCAAGAACCTGATGGTCACTCTGACAGAACTCCAGAGTTCCTCTGTGGAGATGGGCGAACCTTCCAGAAGGACAACCATCTCTGCAGCACTCCACCAATCAGGCCTTTATGGTAGAGTGGCCAGACGGAAGCCACACCTCAGTAAAAGGCACATAACAGCCTGCTTGGAGTTTGCCAAAAGGCACCTAAAGACTCTCAGACCATGAGAAACAAGATTCTCTGGTCTGATGAAACCAAGATTGAACTCTATGGCCTGAATGCCAAGCGTCACGTCTGGAGGAAACCTGGCACCCTCCCTATGGTGAAGCATGGTGGTGGCAGCATCATGCTGTGGGGAAGTTTTTCAGAGGCAGGGACTGGGAGACTAGTCAGGATCGATGGAAAGATGAACGGAGCAAAGTACAGAGAGATCCTTGATGAAAACCTGCTCCAGGACCTCAGACTGGGGCGAAGGTTCACCTTCCAATAGGACAAAGACCCTAAGCACACAGCCAAGACATGCAGGAGTGGCTTCGGGGCAAGTCTCTGAATGTCCTTGAGTGGCCCAGCCAGAGCCCAGACTTGAACCCGATCAAACATCTCTGGAGAGACCTGAAAATAGCTGTGCAGTGACGCTCCCCATCCAACCTGACAGAGCTTGAGAGGATCTGCAGAGAAGAATGGGAGAAAATCCCCAAATACAGGTGTGCCAAGCTTGTTGCGTCATACCCAAGAAGACTCGAGGCTGTAATCGCTGCCAAATGTGCTTCAACAAAGTACTGAGTAAAGGGTCTGAATACTTATGTAAATGTGATATCTATTTTTTTATTTGTAATACATTTGCAAAAATGTCTAAAAACCTGTTTTTACTTCGTTGTTATGGGGTATTGTGTGTAGATTGATGAGATGTAACGTACAAAAATGTGGAAAAAGTCAAGGGGTCTGAATATTTTCTGAATGCACTGTACATATGCCTATCAGTTAATTAGGTCAGAAAGGGGAGAGGCGTTGTGGTTTGAGGTGTTGTGTTATTTGTTTTTTTAAAGCTGATTTTGCTTTTTGCTTGAGTGATTTCAGATGGAAGGGAGTTCCATGGGAGCTATCAGTCTTGTAGACCAAAGCACCAATAAAAAGAGGATATTCAAAATCCAGTGTATGGGTTTAGAGCAAGTTATTGAATAGCTAATGAATATGTATAATTTGATTTATTTATACCTACCTTGTAAATAATGTATCAGTAGTAATTATAATGATATGTATTTATACTTATAACAATAACAATGTGAGGTCAACATTTCAGTTCAGTAATGAGCCTCTCATTGCATTTATGTAGAATAGTTGATAATAGTTGCTCTTGCACATTTTCAAGGCCAATGGGTACAAAGGACATTAAAAGTGTTTACATTTCAGCTTTTTTTAAATGATAAAGCTGATTTATCTAATTATATTTGTTGTTTGGAGCGAGAGAATATTCTTTATCATGAATGTAATTATCTTCCATTATCTTCCAGCCAGACATCCCTTTCTTTGCACTTTGCCATTGTGTTGTCTGCTTTGTTTTTAAATGGTCTCTTCATTTCTCTAAAAGCCTCTGGTGATGCACGACAGAGGGAATGAGGCTTTGAATTAGTGGCTTTAAATCGGCTTGAAAGTAATACCTGTAGGTCAGACATTGCAACAGCTGCCACTTGTTTACCTATGATTGACATGAAAGCAGTGAGGCAAGGCACCTTTGACAGACTGTAAAGAGTCACTTGAGATGTTGCATTTGGTGATGCACATTTCTGATTGAAGACCTCAGTAATCCCAGTGGCAGAGGGGAGCCACCAGTGCAGCCCTGTTATTTCTATCCAAATCATTGATCTCACTCTCTCAGGGCATCTCCTCTGGAACTTCACCAGATTAGTGGGTTCAAGCGTATTGTCCAAGGGAATTTGGTTTCTTTTGCAACAAAGTGGAGGTATATAAATAATGCATGCTGTAAGCAGGACACTTTAAAGAGTCCCATTGCTAATGGAAACCCCCATTGTAAAAAGAAAGACCCAAACTGTAGATGTGCTTATGAATTATACATCTCCATTTAGGGCATCAATGGTGAAAACAAACAAAGAAATAGCAGAACAATATTCCCATAACACATAAATAAGTTCCACTGCCAAGGTAATATAACTGGTGACATACAAAGCTAGAACAAGGCTAAAAATGAGGCCATACCAGTGTATCTAGCTTCATAAAACTCTTGATTCTTTCAGATTTGAAGGATGAAGTGTTATGTCTTATTCTGTAATGATGTCACCAATTTGTGTTGGTGCCGGAATAGAAGTAACAGTGTGTGCAAGGCAGGTTGTCACCACCACAATCCCTATTGTCATGATTAGGCAGCTTGCACACTGTCGTTGTCTCCTAGAGGAAGCCACAGAGGACAAATGTTACATACAGCACACAGTTTCAAGGAATACTGGCATAATAAACTTTGCCAATGAAGTGGAAGGGGATATATTGAGAGGACGGTGCTGATGCTGCATCATTGTAAAACTAATGATCAGAACATAAAACATATTTGAAACCAGCAATCGTGATCTGACTGATCATGTAGCCGCTGTACTAAAGTGACTTGGAAGTTCTCCACTAACTAAATCAAGCTGGTGCTTTTGTTCCTTCAGCTGGAGACATGCCTTCTGCACTAGCAGTAGGCCAAGCAGTGTGAGTGAACAGAATATAGAGGAAAGGCCTGAAGTACCACGTACTAAAGAGATAGACTATTTTAGTTGCACTCAAGACCGCTTGGATGTTTCGTTCTATTTCAATATGATGATGAGGGGCCTTTAGGGCACGCTGACTAAGTATCCCTTAAATCAGAGGATTTGTTTTTGTCACCCCACAGGTTAACGCCAGCCAATTAATTTCCTTGGTGCAGTACTTTATATTTGCCACAATAATACCAAGAGCTAAAACAAAAGTGTTGTGTATAATCACTTTAACAAAAGTATTAAGGAGAAGTGACAAGGGCTCTGGAGCTGCGGGGCTGAGTGTTGCCTCGATGACTCACCGATGCAAACCAGTGGATGTTGGCGGTAAAGGGCTCTGACTCCCTGCAGCCAGGGATGGGCAACAATTACAAAATACAATGACAAAATACAAACACCATAAAGATCAATATATCAAAATAAACTACTAAATACTTGTATTTTGAAATATATTTCATTAAAATACATGTATTTTGTATTTTAAAATACAGAAATACATTTCCAAGTAGCCGGCCCGAACAGCAACAGCATTCTCAGTAACGGTTACAGAAACATTTTACTTGCTATGAGTGTGATATGTTGTTATTTACCTACCTTAGTTGAATGCACTGACTGTAAGTCACTCTGGATACGAGTGTCTGCTAAATGACCCAAAATGTAAATGTATACTGAACAAAAATATGAACGCAACATGTCAATTGTTGGTCGCATTTTTTATGAGTTGAAATAAAAGATCCCCAAAATTTTCCATAATCACAAAAAGCTTATTTCTCTCAAATCTTGTGCACAAATTTGTTTACATCCCTGTTAGTGAGCATTTCTCCTTTGCCAAGATAATCCATCCATCTGACATATCAAGAAGCTGATTTTTATTTATATAAATTATTTAACTAGGCAAGTCAGTTAAGAACAAATTCTTATTTACAATGACGGCCTACACCGGCCAAACCCGGCCGACGCTGGGCCAATTGTGCGCCGCCCTATGGGACTCCCAATCACGGCCAGTTGTGATACAGCGTGGAATCGAACTGGGGGTCTGTAGTGACGCATCAAGCACTGAGATGCAGTGCCTTAGACCGCTGCGCCACTCGGGAGCCCATGATCCATGATCATTACACAGGTGCACCTTGTGCTGGGGACAATAAAAGGCCACTATAAAATGTGCAGTTTTGTCACACAACACAATGCCACAGATGTCTCAAGTTTTGAGGGAGTGTGCAATTGGCATGCTGACGGCAGGAATGTCCAACAGAGCTTTGCCAGAGAATGTAATGTTCATTTCTCTACCATAAGCCGCCTGCAACGTCGTTTTAGAGAATTTGGCAGTACATCCAACCGGCTTCACAACCACAGACCATGTGTAACCACACCAGTCCAGGACCATCACATCCAGCTTTTTCACCTGCGGGATCGTCTGAGGAGGGAGCGGGGCTCAAACACATTAAGAAGGAAAGAAATTCCACAAATTAACTTTTAAGATGGCACACCTGTTAATTAAAATGCATTCCAGGTGACTATCTCATGAAGCTGGTTGAGAGAATGCCAACAGTGTGCAAAGCTGTCATCAAGGCAAAGGGTGGTTATTTGAAGAATCTCAAATATAACATAGATTTAGATTTGTTTAACACTTTTTTGGTTACTACATGATTCCATATGTGTTATTTCATAGTTTTGATGTCTTCACTATTATTCTACAATGTAGACAATAGTAAAAATAAAGAAAAACTCTGGAATGAGTAGGTGTGTCCAAACTTTTGACTGGTACTGTACATTTATATTTAGTTCATTTAGCAGATGCTCTTATCACACCATAGTGCCAGGGCCTGTTGTCTGGACCTATGGCAGTCTCTATGGGGGTGCCACAGGGTTCAATTCTTGGGCCGACACTTTTCTCCGTGTATATCAATGATGTCGCTCTTGCTGCTGGTGACTCTCAGATCCACCTCTACGCAGACGACACCATTTTGTATACATCTGGCCCTTCATTGGACACTGTGTTAACAAACCTCCAAACGAGCTTCAATGCCATACAACACTCCTTCAGTAGCCTCCAACTGCTCTTAAACACTAGTAAAACTAAATGCATGCTTTTCAATCGAATGCTGCTGGCACCCGCCCACCCGACTAGAATCACCACTCTCGACGGGTCTGACCTAGAGTATGTGGACAACTACAAATACCTAGGTGTCTGGTTAGACTGTAAACTCCCCTTCCAGACTCACATTAAGAATCTCCAATCCAAAGTTAAATCTAGAATCGGCTTCCTATTTCGCAACAAAGCCTCCTTCACTCATGCTGCCAAACATGCCCTCGTAAACTGACTATCCTACCGATCCTTGACTTCGCGATGTCATTTACAAAATAGCCTCCAACACTCTACTCAGCAAATTGGATGTAGTCTATCACAGTGCCATCCGTTTTGTCTCCAAAGCCCCATACACTACCCACCACTGTGACCTGTACGCTCTTGTTGGCTGGTCCTCACTACATGTTCGTCGTCAAACCCATTGGCTCCAGGCCATCAATAAATCACTGCTAGGCAAATCCCTGCCTTATCTTAGCTCATTGGTCACCATAGCAGCACCCACCCGTAGTTTGCGCTCCAGCAGGTATATCTCACTGGTCATTCCCAAAGCCAACACCTCCTTTGGCCGCCATTCCTTCCAGTTCTCTGCTGCCAATGACTGGAACGAATTGCAAAAATCTCTGAAGCTGGAGACTCTTATCTCCCTCACTAACTTTAAGCATCAGTTGTCAGAGCACCTTACCGATCTGTACACAGCCCATCTGAAATTAGCCCACCCAACTACCTCATCCCTATATTGTTATTTATTTTGCTCTTTTGCACCCCAGTATCTCTATTTGCACATAATCTCTTGCACATCTAGCATTCCAGTGTTAATACTAATTGTAATTATTTTTGCACTATAGCCTATTTATTGCCTTACCTCCATAACTTGCTACATTTGCACACACTGTATAGATATTTTCTGTTGTATTTTTGAGTTTATGTTTTTTTTTTTACCCCATATGTAACTCTGTGTTGTTGTTTTTATCGCACTGCTTTGCTTTATCTTGGCCAGGTCGCAGTTGTAAATGAGAACTTGTTCTCAACTGGCTTACCTGGTTAAATAAAGGTTAAATAAAAAAAATTTTAAAGACTCCTGATACCAATGCAGGGTGAAAGGGGGCCACAGAATAGTTAATCACTATTTTTTTTTTTTTATAGAAAAGTATTTTATATTTTGTTACAAAATACATTGGAGTGTAGTTCAGCCCAGTGTAATACAAATTACAAAATATTCTAAAGTAATTTAAATACATATTTCAAATTATGGTCTATGTCAGGGGTATTCAACTCTACGAGGCCAGAGGCATCAATATGGTCTATTTCAGGGGTATTCAACTCTACAAGGCCAGAGACATCAATATGGTCTATGTCAGGGGTATTCAACTCTACGAGATCAGAGACATCAATATGGTCTATGTCAGGGGTATTCAACTCTACGAGGCCAGATATATCAAACAAATTCCCATGTCTGCCTGCATATTATTATTATATTTTTTAAATCAAACATTACAAAACATACACAAACATCAACGACATCACACCAGCCCAGACCCCCCTGCTCACACCCCAGCTCCAGCTCCTGCATCACTCTCAGCGACATGGCTTCAAACTGCCCCATTTTGTTTCTCTCTGTCGCCCACGCACTTTCAACATTTAGATAATAAAGCATTTGACCTTTCCATTGTGTTAACGATGGAGGATTGGTTGATTTCCAGTTTTTCAGCATACATTTTTTCAAGATTATTGATGAGAAAAGCATCGTCCAACCCATCAGGTATTTCACTGCACCCTCCTCATATGCCATGTCTTGAAATATGCAGACAGACGGATTAAAAGTATATTTACATTGTAATCCTTCTGACAGCCAACTTTCTAACTCTGCCCATAACTTTTGGACTTTATAGCATGTCATTATTGAGTCATTGTTAGTTTTACACTGAAGACATGACTCTGCCATTGTGCTGTAGAATTATTTTTGATTTTTTTCTCTTGTGTAATAAATTCTATACATATATATATACAGTGGGGGAAAAAAGTATTTAGTCAGCCACCAATTGTGCAAGTTCTCCCACTTAAAAATATGAGAAAGGCCTGTAATTTTCATTATAGGTACACGTCAACTATGACAGACAAAATGAGAAAAAAAAATCCAGAAAATCACATTGTAGGATTTTTAATGAATTTATTGGCAAATTATGGTGGAAAATAAGTATTTGGTCAATAACAAAAGTTTCTCAATACTTTGTTATATACCCTTTGTTGGCAATGACACAGGTCAAACGTTTTCTGTAAGTCTTCACAAGGTTTTCACACACTGTTGCTGGTATTTTGGCCCATTCCTCCATGCAGATCTCTTCTAGAGCAGTGATGTTTTGGGGCTGTCGCTGGGCAACACAGACTTTCAACTCCCTCCAAAGATTTTCTATGGGGTTGAGATCTGGAGACTGGCTAGGCCACTCCAGGACCTTGAAATGCTTCTTACGAAGCCACTCCTTCGTTGCCCGGGCGGTGTGTTTGGGATCATTGTCATGCTGAAAGACCCAGCCACGTTTCATCTTTAATGACCTTGCTGATGGAAGGAGGTTTTCACTCAAAATCTCACGATACATGGCCCCATTCATTCTTTCCTTTACACGGATCAGTCGTCCTGGTCCCTTTGCAGAAAAACAGCCCCAAAGCATGATGTTTCCACCCCCATGCTTCACAGTAGGTATGGTGTTCTTTGGATGCAACTCAGCATTCTTTGTCCTCCAAACACGACGAGTTGAGTTTTTACCAAAAAGTTATATTTTGGTTTCATCTGACCATATGACATTCTCCCAATCCTCTTCTGGATCATCCAAATGTACTCTAGCAAACTTCAGACGGGCCTGGACATGTACTGGCTTAAGCAGGGGGACACGTCTGGCACTGCAGGATTTGAGTCCCTGGCGGCGTAGTGTGTTACTGATGGTAGGCTTTGTTACTTTGGTCCCAGCTCTCTGCAGGTCATTCACTAGGTCTCCCCGTGTGGTTCTGGGATTGTTGCTCACCGTTCTTGTGATCATTTTGACCCCACGGGGTGAGATCCTGCGTGGAGCCCCAGATCGAGGGAGATTATCAGTGGTCTTGTATGTCTTCCATTTCCTAATAATTGCTCCCACAGTTGATTTCTTCAAACCAAGCTGCTTACCTATTGCAGATTCAGTCTTCCCAGCCTGGTGCAGGTCTACAATTTTGTTTCTGGTGTCCTTTGACAGCTCTTTGGTCTTGGCCATAGTGGAGTTTGGAGTGTGACTGTTTGAGGTTGTGGACAGATGTCTTTTATACTGATAACAAGTTCAAACAGGTGCCATTAATACAGGAAACGAGTGGAGGACAGAGGAGCCTCTTAAAGAAGTTGTTACAGGTCTGTGAGAGCCTGAAATCTTGCTTGTTTGTAGGTGACCAAATACTTATTTTCCACCATAATTTGCTAATAAATTCATTAAAAATCCTACAATGTGATTTTCTGGAAAAAAAATCTCTATTTGTCTGTCATAGTTGACGTGTACCTATGATGAAAATTACAGGCCTCTCTCATCTTTTTAAGTGGGAGAACTTGCACAATTGGTGGCTGACTAAATATTTTTTTCCCCCAATGTATATATATTATACTGGATTAAGCATATATTTTCGTTAACTGTAATTTTGTTAGTTAGTGACAGTTGTTGAGTGATCTAATGGCTCCACTCATTGGTGCTGTAATACCAATATTTTGGCGCTGAATATGTTGACATAAATTATTGTTCATGTTTGATATGAAGTATGTAGAGAATCATTTAAGGTATTAGTTCATGTTAGATCGGGTTCAAGTCCGGACTCTGGCTGGGCCACTCAAGGACATTCAGAGACTTGACCCGAAGCCACTCCTGCGTTGTCTTGGCTGTGTGCTTAGGGTCGTTGTCCTGTTGGAAGGTGAACCTTCGCCCCAGTCTGAGGCTTGAGCGCTCTGGAGCAGGTTTTCATCAAAGATCTCTCTGTACTTTGCTCCATTCATGTTTTCCTCAATCCTGACTAGTCTCACAGTCCCTGACGCTAAAAAACATCCCCACAGCATGATGCTGCCACCACCATGCTTCACCGTAGGGAGGGTGCCAGGTTTCCTCCAGACGTGACACTTGGCATTCAGGCCAAATAATTCAATCTTGGTTTCATCAGACCAGAGAATCTTGTTTCTCATGGTCTGAGAGTCTTTAGGTGCCTTTTGAAAAACTCCAAGCGGGCTGTCATGTGCCTTTTACTGAGGAGTGGCTTCCGTCTGGCCACTCTACATAAAGGCCTGATTGGTGGAGTGCTGCAGAGATGGTTGTCCTTCTGGAAGGTTCGCCCATCTCCACAGAGGAACTCTAGAGCTCTGTCAGAGTGACCATCAGGTTCTTGGTCACCTCCCTGACCAAGGCCCTTCTCCCCCAATTGCTCAGTTTGGCTGGGCAGCCAGCTCTAGGAAGAGTCTTGGTGGTTCCAAACATCTTCCATTTAAGAATAATGGAGGCCACTGTGTTCTTGGGGACCTTCAATACTGCAGGAATCTTTTGGTACCCTTACCCAGATCTGTGCCTCAACAAAATCCTGTCTCGGAGCTCTACGGACAATTCCTGCAACCTCATGGATTGGTTTTTGCTCTGACATGCATGTTTTAGGTAAGTAGTGAATTTAAAAACAAATGTATAGGCTATAAAGTTTTGCATATGCTACACATCAAAACACAAGGAATAGTGTTTTTGTAATTTGTTATAGGCTGTTTTTAAGGACATGTAAATGTGACTCTTTTGGCCAACATTCCTCATTTATTGATGGCGCTGGCTACGCCATCAATCTGAATCTGAATGCTTATGGATGTCCATTACATTTCTCAAATCTCCGGTAAATTAAAATCTTCCAAAATCAAATTTTATTTGTCACATACATATGTTTAGCAGATGTTATTGTGGGTGTAGCGAAATGCTTGTGTTTCTAGATCCAACAGTGCAGTATATCTAACAATTCAACACAATACACACAACCTAAAAGTAAAATAATATAGAAATATTAGAAATATTCGGATGAGCAATGTCGGAGTGGCATAGACTAAAATACAGTAGAATAGAATACAGTATATACTGTACATGTGAGATGAGTAAAGCAAAAATATGTAAACATTATTAGAGTGACTAGTGTTCCATTATTAAAGTGGTCAGTGATTTCAAGCCTATGTACAGTGAGGGAAAAAGTATTTGATCCCCTGCTGATTTTGTACGTTTGCCCACTGACAAAGAAATTATCAGTCTATAATTTTAATGGTAGGTTTATTTGAACAGTGAGAGACAGAATAACAACAAATAAATCCAGAAAAACGCATTTCAAAAATGTTATAAATTGATTTGCATTTTAATGAGGGAAATAAGTATTTGACCCCCTCTCAATCAAAAAGATTTCTGGCTCCCAGGTGTCTTTTATACAGGTAACGAGCTGAGATTAGGAGCCCACTCTTAAAGGGAGTGCTCCTAATCTCAGCTTGTTACCTATATAAAAGACACCTGTCCACAGAAGCAATCAATCAATCAGATTCCAAACTCTCCACCATGGCCAAGACCAAAGAGCTCTCCAAGGATGTCAGGGACAAAATTGTAGACCTACACAAGGCTGGAATGGGCTACAAGACCATCGCCAAGCAGCTTGGTGAGAAGGTGACAACAGTTGGTGCGATTATTCGCAAATGGAAGAAACACAAAAGAACTGTCAATCTCCCTCTGCCTGGGGCTCCATGCAAGATCTCACCTCGTGGAGTTGCAATGATCATGAGAACGGTGAGGAATCAGCCCAGAACTACATGGGAGGATCTTGTCAATGATCTCAAGGAGGCTGGGACATTGTCACCAAGAAAACAATTGGTAACACACTACACCGTGAAGGACTGAAATCCTGCAGCGCCCGCAAGGTCCCCCTGCTCAAGAAAGCACATATACAGGCCAGTCTGAAGTTTGCCAATGAATATCTGAATGATTCAGAGGAGAACTGGGTGAAAGTGTTGTGGTCAGATGAGACCAAAATGGAGCTCTTTGGCATCAACTCAATTCGCCGTGTTTGGAGGAGGAGGAATGCTGCCTATGACCCCAAGAACACCATCCCCACCTTCAAACATGGAGGTGGAAACATTATGCTTTGGGGGTGTTTTTCTGCTAAGGGGACAGGACAACTTCACTACATCAAAGGGACGATGGACGGGGCCATGTACCGTCAAATCTTGGGTGAGAACCTCCTTCCCTTAGCCAGGGCATTGAAAATAGGTCGTGGATGGGTATTCCAGCATGACAATGACCCAAAACACACGGCCAAGGCAACAAAGGAGTGGCTCAAGAAGAAGCACATTAAGGTCCTGGAGTGGCCTAGCCAGTCTCCAGACCTTAGTCCCATAGAAAATCTGTGGAGGGAGCCAAATGTCTGCCTCGAAACCTTAATGACTTGGAGAAGATCTGCAAAGAGGAGTGGGACAAAATCCCTCCTGAGATGTGTGCAAACCTGGTTGCCAACTCAATTTATAACATTTTTGACATGCATTTTTCTGGATTTTTTTGTTGTTATTCTGTCTCTCACTGTTCAAATAAACCTACCATTAAAATTATAGACTGATCATTTCTTTGTCAGTGGGCAAATGTACAAAATCAGCTCGGCTCGGGTGGTTGTTGTCCTTGAGGGCAGGTAGTTTGCCCCCGGTGATGCGTTGGGCAGACCGCACCACCCTCTGGAGAGCTCTGCATTTGCGGGCGGTGCAGTTGCCGTACCAGGCGGTGATACAGTCAAGTTGTCCGGTCAAGTTGTCAGGCGCCAAATTTTCCTAAAGAAAACTCTGAAATGGCATATTATTTTTATGAAGATTTTAGAATATTCACAAGGAAATCTGTCGCTAGTTGGATGGAAACCTAGCTATAGACACCCTAAAGACCCTGGCAAGTGCGCTAATCCAGTGTCACTTTGATTATGCCTGCAAATCATGGTTCACCAGCAGCTCCAAACATCTAAAGAATAAGCTACCAGCCAAACAAACTTGTAAGAATTGTACTTCAACTCCCCCCTCATACTCATCTGGAGGTTGAGAATGTTTTAGTCTCTATCTATGTAATTGTATATGTATTTATTTTAAAAAATAAGGACCACAATGAAAATAAATCCTCAACTTTATTGTGCAATCCTGGTCACTTAAAAAAATATTTGTGTATACAGTATATGTCTCTTTTTTTACTGACAAATGAAATCAGTCAATCAATCAATCCAAACTGTGCAAAGGCCAATTGATGAATGGAAAGAGAGATCTGCTACAAAACACCCAAAAGTTGAATGACATTCAGAGATTGTCAAGCCAAGCCTTCGATGCTGGGTACCTACAAGGTAGGGAGGGATGTATGTTCTGTTTGTCCAGATTGACATAGTCTATTTATTGTGGTGATGAAAACACAAACCATGATCTTGAAGTGCCCAAAGTCAGTATGCTTTGCTTATTGTTTGTGTTGTGCATTGGCACGGAAACCTGTTGGTGGAAAATGAGTTGCATATTTTTTTGTGCATTTAACTATATGTCGCAAGTAAAAACCCTTGGGTGGCGAGTTGATACAATTCAGAGTCTGGAAGGTTAAAACCACCCTCATACAGTGGCTTGCATTTTTCCTATTTTGTTGCCTTACAACCTGGAATTAAAATTGATTTTTTGGGGGTTTGTATAATTTGATTTACACTACATGCATACCACTTTGAAGATGCAAAATAAAAAAAAATTGTGAAACAAACAGGAAATAAGACAAAAAAAACAGAAAACTTGAGTGTGCATAATTAATACTTTGTAGAGCTACCTTTTGCAGCAATTACAGCTGCAAGTCTCTTGGGGTATGTCTCTATAAGCTTGGCACATCTAGCCACTGGGATTTTTGCCCATTCTTCAAGGCAAAACTGCTCCAGCTCCTTCAAGTTGGATGGATTCCGCTGGTGTACAGCAATCTTTAAGTCATACCACAGATTCTCAATTGGATTGAGGTCTGGGCTTTGACTAGGCCATTCCAAGACATGTAAATGTTTCCCCTTAAACCACTCGAGTGTTGCTTTAGCAGTATGTTTAGGGTCATTGTCCTGCTGGAAGGTGAACCTCTGTCCCAGTCTCAAATCTCTGGAAGACTGAAACAGATTTCTCTCAAGAATTTCCCCTGTATTTAGTGCCATCCATCATTCCTTCAATTCTGACCAGTTTCCCAGTCCCTGCCGATGAAAAACATCCCTACAACATGATGCCGTCACCACCATGCTTCACTGTGGGGATGGTGTTCTCAGGGTGATGAAAGATGTTGGGTTTGCGCCAGACATTGCGTTTTCTTTGATGGCCAGAAAGCTCAATTTTAGTCTCATCTGACCAGAGTACCTTCTTCCATAGGTTTGGGGAGTCTCCCACATGCCTTTTGGCAAACACCAAATGTGTTTGCTTCTTTTTTTCTTTAAGCAATGGCTTTTTTCTGGCCACTCTTCTGTAAAGCCCAGCTCTGTGGAGTGTACGGCTTAAAGTGGTCCTATGGACAGATACTCCAATCTCCGCTGTGGAGCTTTGCAGCTCCTTCAGGGTTATCTTTGGTCTCTTTGTTGCCTCTCTGATTAATGCCCTCCTTGACTGGTCCGTGAGTTTTGGTGGGCGGCCCTCTCTTGGCAGGTTTGTTGTGGTGCCATATTCTTTCCATTTTTTAATAATGGATTTAATGGTGATCCGTGGGATGTTGAAAGTTTTGGATATTTTTTTATAACCCAACCCTGTCTGCACTTCTCCACAAGTTTGTCTCTGACCTGTTTGGAGAGCTCCTTGGTCTTCATGCCGCTTGCTTGGTGGTGCCCCTTGCTTAGTGGTGTTGCAGACTCTGGGGCCTTTCAGAACAGGTGTATATATACTGAGATCATGTGACAGATCATGTGACACTTAGATTGCATACAGGTGGACTTTATTTAACTAATTATGTGACTTCTGAAGGTAATTGGTTGCACCAGATCTTATTTATGGGCTTCATAGCAAAGGGGGTGAATACATATGCACGCACCACTTTTCCGTTATTTATTTTTTAGAATCTTTTGAAACAAGTAATTTTTTTCATTTCACTTCACCAATTTGGACTATTTTGTTTATGTCCATCACATGAAATCCAAATAAAAATCTATTTAAATTACAGGTTGTAATGCAACAAAATAGGAAAAACGCCAAGGCGGATGAATACTTTTGCAAGGCACTGTATGTCCAGGTAAGATGTCTGTTCAATAACCAAACAGGGTACACAGCTATGCATAATGTAAAGTACTGTAAAACTGTGGATTTACTGTATTTTAGAGAGTAATGGAGATGGAAGCCTGGCAAACTGCACATACATTCATCTTTGTGGATGAAGCTGGATTCAACCTGGCAAAAACACGCCGCAGGGGAAGAAATGTGATTGGACAGAGAGCAACCGTGGATGTCTCAGGCCAGAGAGGAGCTAACATCACAATGTGTTCAGCACTGTCCAATGATGGTTTGCTGTTACACAAACCACTCATTGGCCCCTACAATACAGAGAGGCTCATTTCTTTTCTGGATGGCCTGCATAATCGACTTGTGCCAGAGGAGGAGAGAGGGGCAAGAAACTCCCCTACCTTCATTGTTGTGTGGGTTAATGTGGCATTCCACCACTCTGCTGCAGTCACAGACTGGTTTGCTGCACATCCCAGGATGTCAGTACTATTCCTGCCTCCATACTCCCCCTTCTTAAACCCCATAGAGGAGTTTTTCTCTGCGTGGAGGTGGAAGGTTTATGACCACCATCCACATGACCAGATGTCCTTACTGGATGCCATGAATGCAGGGTGTGGAGACACTTCTCCTGAAGACTGCCAGGGTTGGATTAGACATTCCAGAAGATACTTTCCAAGATGTATCGCCAGAGAGGAAATAAGATGTGATGTTGATGAGAACTTGTGGCCAAATGCAGGAGAGAGGGAGAACTAGAACCCTCACAGTACTGTACAGTATGAGGGATTATACTATACATGTTGTTGATGTTTTTTTTTTTTATTATTATTGCAGCCCTGGAATTTCAGGAAATTACTATATGCAAAGATATTGAAAAAAAAGGCTATTGAAGCAAATTGCTGCATTTCTGAATCATTCTTGTTACATATACTTTAGTACAGTCAATAAAGTGAAAAGGTGTTATTCTTATTCTATAATGAAATACTGATTTATGTGAAAAATAATTCAAACTTCAAAGAGAAACGTTCATCATTTATGTAATGCTCCCTGTTGTTAGTGTTTTTTAGGTCAGTGTGTTATGAGTGACAATGTATGCTTTCTGTGTGAGAATTGTTGCCAGTGTTATGTTCGAACAAGCTTATTTTGAGACATGTATGAAGTGTTTTGGTGGTTTGAGTGAGTTTTGGAGGTGAGATTAACTGTTTGGCCAAGATGCATGTTGGTAATGCAGACTGTATGAAGAGTTTTGAAAAAGTGGCTTCAGTATTGATCGATGCTTGTTAGCAAAAAAACTGTAATAACTTCACCATGCTCAAAAGGCTATTCAATATCTGCTTTTTTTTAACTCATCTACCAATAGGTGCCCTTCTTTGTGAGGCATTGGAAAACCTCCCTGGTCTTTGTGGTTGAATCTGTGTTTGAAATTCATTGCACGACTGAGGGCCCTTACAGACAATTGTATGTGTGGGGTACAAAGATGAGGTAGTCATAAAAAGATAATGTTAAACACAATTATTGCACACAGAGTTAGTCCATGCAACTTATTATGTGACTTGTTAAGCAAATTGTTACTCCTGAACTTATTTAGGCTTGCCATAAAAAAAGGTTTGAATACTTATTGACTCAAGACATTTCATATTTTTATTTTCTATGAATTTGTAAACACTTTGAAAAACGAAGTTCCACTTTGACATTATGGGGAATTGTGTGTAGGCCAGTGATAAAAAAAATCAAAACGTAATCTATTTTAAATTCAGGCTGTAAAGGGGTGTGAATACTTTCTGAAGGCACTGTATATGTCAATAACTGTTCTATGGATGTGTTTTTGTGTGTACGCGGGTGTGGGAGTGTAGGTGTGTGTGTGTGTGTGTGTGTGTGTGTGTGTGTGTGTTTGTGTATATGAATGGGAGTGTGAGGGAAGTGTTAGAGATAGTGAATATGAATATATGTAGGAGGGTGGTAAAGAATGGGTGTTGTGAATGCATAGGGTATATGTTGGGCGGGAATGAATGAGAATGGATGAGTAAGTCGATTGATGGGTTGATGTAAGTATGTCTGAGAGTTGGGGAGGCTGGGACAAGATGAGAGGTTGGGACAAGCTTGGTTTGGGTGGGCAAGGGTGGGTAAGGATGGGAGGTTGGGACAAGCTTGGCTTGGGAGAGAGAGAGAGAATGAAGGATTTAACTATACAACAATGTCATTTTATTTAATTTTGTGACTTGCCAACCTGCTGTAAAATGAATAAGAGTTCTGGACAGATTAGGAGAGAATGTTGAGTCATTATTATTCTTTGTTTATCATTATAGCTAAGATTCAATGGTGGTTATTGGTGTGAGTGGAGAGGGGCTCTATCCGAGAGATTGGGACGGGGTGACTGGGAGGGCATCAGACTCTTCTCTGAAGTGTGTGTGGGGTCTCCACTCATCTCACTTCAGTCTATCGGTGGACCCACTCTCCCCAAGTAGACCCCCACCAGCCACTATATCAATCACGGCGCAACTAGAGAACATTACCAACCCCTACGCTCTGTATTTTCCGCTGGCTGCCCCACCACTACAGAAAGCACTGAGCTAGGCTAAAATACCTGCATTTTGCCGCTGCCTTACTCAAGAAAGCAAAAAAGATACCATGTTTGTATGCGGCTTTATTAACTAAAATATGGGTATTTTAACATTGTTTGCAAACTGATATGTGACACGTATTAATGCCAAAATAACATGCAAAACAGGCAACAACCAAGAAATATATATTTCGTTATTTTGTAGCTAAACAGGTGGGGCCCTGAATGACGGGTCGCCACTGCCAACAATGAAACTAAGATAAATTGTTTTTGTTTTTTTGCTCAGAAAACTTGGGGGGCCAAGTAAAACCACTCGTGGGCCAAATTTGTCCGTGGGCCGCCAGTTGGGGAACCCTGTCCTACAGCCTTCTTAGACTCAACAAACCTGAAGCAATTATCAGCAGACAAAAAAGAATAAGCAAAAACCCAAAAATAAATATCAGACAAGCTGTATTTTTTATATTATAAGAGCAGATAGTTCAAAGGTCAAAAACCCAGCTGCTTCTCTCTTGGGGGTTTCAAACAGGCAAGGCCCTATGTTTTTGATGTTAAATGAGCAGCAGAGCAGAACCTCTGAAAAATGTAAGCGCATTTTCAATCATCAATAATCTTCATATGTCAATGATGTTTCATCTACTTGGGTCTTTTGAAGAATCAAGTTATTTACTAACTATATGCTTTGGGGAATGGATGTAATTAATTAGCTAATTCTTAATGAGCAAAATAATTACCAAGATGAATTTATAGTTGTTAATTTACTACTTATTAAGCCTTTTAAGGCCTCTATAACAGACAATTCCAATGTCATACATTGGACCAGCCATTAAATCTCCTAAATGTACCCCAAAGTAAACCAAATGTAACCCAAAGTAAATCAAATTTACCCCAAAGCTCATGTATTTTTAAGTGAAACTAACGAACAGAGACCTCATGTAATTGTGCAGGTGAAAATGAATGGCTATAGTCTTATATCTCATATCAGTTATAATAGTCATATCCCACAGTTACACATTAAATATTAATTCCATTGAACTGGCTATAAAGTACTGTATTTAGCCAACTGTGCTATTATTCCAGCAGTCATGTGGGTGACATTTCCAGGAGACACAAGGATGGACAATGGAATGCTTTTCGATTGCTCAGGCTGTATGTGAAGCTCTCAGATTGTACCTGCATGGCTATACGGTTTCTCTTTGGCGGAAACAGTGAAAACACTGAGACAAGGATGAATGACCTAATCTCACTTAATTTTTTTCCACCTCTTGGGCCACTGACCTCTGCCTGCCCACTCGGGGTCCTGCTGTCTCCCTCTCTGGGGTTCTCTGGGGCTAGCAGCCCTGTGCCTTATGTAACTAGACATTTAGAAATGTCACAGGCATTAACAGTCAAAAAGCATCCCTAACCTGGATTTAA
This sequence comes from Coregonus clupeaformis, assembly GCF_020615455.1. NCBI lineage: Eukaryota > Metazoa > Chordata > Actinopteri > Salmoniformes > Salmonidae > Coregonus > Coregonus clupeaformis. Next base: position 6,169,766 of record NC_059196.1, read on the forward strand.
ATGACTTGCCCTGCACAACAAGAGGTCATGATAGATTATATGGCACAACAAAAATTAACTTAGCTAACTGATAACCCCAAACTACTAATGTATGTCTAATAGCGATTATTAGCCATCTTTACACAACATAAGCCCTATCAATGCCGGCTCAGATGGAGCTGTAATAGAGCCCAAGCATGCTTTACACAGAGTTCCTGGCTGCGTGCCATCTTAAACCTGCAGTGCCTTCAGAAAGTATTCACACCCCTTGACTTTTTCCACATTTTGTTGTGTTACAAAATGGGTTTACAATTGATTTAATTGTCATTTTTTGCCAACAATCTACACAAAATACTATTTAATGTCAAAGTGGAAGAAAATTTCGAACATTTGTAAAAACAAATATATGAAAAATAAAATGAATATATCTTGATTAGGCAAGTATTCAACCCCCTGAGTCAATCAATACATGTTAGAATCACCTTTGGTAGTGAGTACAGCTGTGAGTCTTTCTGGGTAAGTCTCTAAGAGCTTTCCACACCTGGATTGTGCAACATTTGCCCATTATTATTTTCAAAATTATTCAAGCTCTGTCAAATTAGTTGTTGATCATTGCTAGACAACCATTTTCAGGTCTTGCCATAGATTTTCAAGCAGATTTGAGTCAAAATTGTAACTTGGCCACTCAGGAACATTCACTGTCTCTTAGTAAGTAACTCCAGTGTCTGATGGAAAGCAGACTGAACCAGGTTTTCTTCTAGGATTTTGTCTGGGCTTAGCTCCATTCCGTTTCTTTTTTATCCTGAAAAACTATTCAGTCCTTAACGATTACAAGCATACCTATAACAAGATGCAGCCACCACTATGCTTGAAGATATGGAGAGTGGTACTCAGTAATGTGTTGTATTGGATTTGCCCCGAACATAACACTTTGTATTCAGGACAAAAAGCTAATTGCTTTGCAATTTTTTTGCAGTAATCCTTTAGTGCCTTGTTGCAAACAGGATGCATGTTTTGGAATATGTTTTATTCTGTACAGGCTTCCTTCTTTTCACTCTGTCAATTAGGTTAGTATTGTGGAGTAACTACAATGTTGTTGATCCATCCTCAGTTTCGTCCTATCACAGCCATTAAACTCTACAACTGTTTTAAAGTCACCATTAGCCTCATGGTGAAATCCCTGAGCCATTTCCTTCCTCTCTGGCAACTGAGTTAGGAAGGGGGTCTGTATCTTTGGAGTGACTGGGTGTATTGATACACCATCCAAAGTGTAATTAATAACTTCACCATGCTCAAAAGGATTTTCAATGTCTGCTTTTTTTTTTTTTTACCGATCTACCAATACGTGCCCTTTTTTTGCAAGGCATTGGAAAACCTCACTGGTCTTTGTGGTTGAATCTGTGTTTGAAATTCACTGCTCGACTGAGGGCCCTTACAGTTAATTGTATGTGTGGTGTACAGAGATGAGGTAGTCATTCAAAAATCATGTTAAACACTAGTATTGTACACAGAGTGAGCCCATGCACCTTATTGTGTGACTTGTTAAGCAAATGTTTACTGCTGAACTCATTTAGGCTTGCCATAACAAAGGGGTTGAATACTTACTGACTCAAGACGTTTCAGCTTTTCATCATTTTATAAATGTAAAAATTGTACGCCAATTCAATCTATTTTAAATTCAGGTGGAAAAGGTCAAGGGGTGTGAATACTTTCTGAAGGCACTGTATTTACATTGAATCATTCAATTTGGCATGTGTATGAACACCATCATTTATACCTGCAAATGGGGCTCATTGGTTACATTTCTGCCCGTGAGCATGAAATTGTGCTCTAATGCTGATTGTTTATTTAATTTAGAGCTATTGTAAGGCAGGCAAATAAGAACCGAGCAGCATTCACTCTCCCCTGTTGACGTAATCAACCATCAGTGGTGTTCCCCACTGTTCTCTCATTCCCCCTTTCCACGACTACACTTCTCTCAAATCGCCAGAGGGCAACTATTATCAGGATTACAACGTCACAGCTACTGTATGTGAAACCAGTGGGTGGTGCGACGGACGCCGCTGTGGTCTCCAAGCTCCCAGGAGAGAAATGATGATGCGACAACATATTCATCATCAAGTCTGTGTGTGGGGGAAGTAGTGACCTTTAAAAACACAATGTTGTCTACAATTTTGTCTGGCAAACTCTGCCAAGCCACAACAGAACAAGCGGGAGTCCATCTCTTATCAACTCATAGAGTAAGTCCTTTGCATTAGTGAACGCTCTTTCTCTCTCTCGCTCTCTCTGAGCTGCATAATGGGACTAGGGGATTAATGCCACAATGCAATACCAATAAATCCATCTAGGTCTTCACTAATGTAACTGCTCCATCCCCAGCAACACAATAGCACAATGATCTGCCCTAAAATTCATATTCATAAGCCTTTAATAACTGATCTAAAAAGTTAATCACATTATAATTAATCCCAAGAGTAGATACTATTATCTAAAACAGCTCAACTGCAGTATATGCATTTTAAGTTACCGAGATGTCCAGTGAACAAATGACCATTGGATTCAAACAGATGACTCTAATGGGCATGACAAAATTGACAAATCCAATCATATGTTGTTATTTCTAGCACAAATTAACAATACATGTTTTAGTTCCACAGCGATATTTTCCCCAGTTTGCTCTGAACTATAAACATAAATAAAGGGAATCACTCCCCCTGCCTGCCCTGGAAACTGCAGTGAGCCCATTTCATTTGCAATGGCCTCCCAAGATTTCGCATTAAAATTGAAATTAATTAATGAACAAATGAGGTCCCTGCTGACAGGATATACTGTACACTTTGAATGGGCAAACCAGGAATGAATTTTAGACCATGAACTTGACTTGGGTTGCCTGAGCTTTCACTGGTAATAAGTGGGAAATCAGCAAGTGTTGGGATGCGCTGCATTTAATCAGTGGACTTGAAGAGCTGGTTGTTTTGAGTCGCAGTTGCAAGGCCAAGAGTTAATTTGAATGGACACACATAGGGCATACTAATGGCTGTCCCTGCTTCATTACCTTAATCTGCTCTTGCAGTGCTGAAGGAGTATAATTCAATAGATCTCTCTCTCTCACACATTTATTTCTCACCCAATCTCACTCTCCAAAAGTAACTGTTTCTTAATCTGGTGTTGGTGCATTACAGAAATTGTATATCTCCAAAAGCCATACCAATTTGATTCCCAGATTCAAACTGTGGGCTGGCTATCATTGTGGTGTGAATAATCCCCTGCACAGTTCATTTACGCAGTCATGACTGGACTCCGATATGTTCAAATGAGAGTTCCTCTTGGTGAAGTGCTGAAGATAACAGGATGATTCATAGCCTTTCAAAGGAGGTCACAGCTTCCTGTGCTTTTCTGACAGGAATTTGGGATCCCCTCTACTCTGGCAGTCAGGGGCAGAAAGCCAAGCATCCTGGTTGGAATGCAAAATGAGCTATGGATGCAGGGCAAAGCATGTCCTCACAACTCCTAATCCTACATTCCTTTTGCAATTCACCATTTCAGGATTTTGTCTATTGTTTTGAAAAGCATGGAAAAGCACCTTTTTGAGAAATAAGATCCAAAATCCCTACCTGTGAAAGTTCTCATTCTACCCTCCTAAGCAGAGAGAGAAATTTACAAAAGGTAAAAATAGCTTGCCTGCAGGACGCCAAGGTGTCTTTGTGCATTAAATGCCAAGAGAAGGAGCACTGAAATGTCACAATCAGAGCCAAGGTTTATACCATTATACATTTCAAATGAAATAAAAAACATTGCAGTTACAACATTTACTGCACTGGTCATCTGAAACACACCTGACAACAGAAAAGGGACTACAAATATATTCTTAAACATCTGGATTACTGTGGTTTACACCAAAAACAGGATGCTAACAGAAAACGGGCAGGAACATTGGAAGAGGTGGAAATTCACTGAGAAAAAAGCGAGACATGAAGGTTAAATATGTCCTCTTCCCTCCATCCACCCTGTTTCTAATTATTGAACAAGAGCGTGAAAAAGCAGTGCTCCTGATTGCAGCTGCTTGGTGCTGCAGCGAGAACCAAATCTGCTGTCGTTAATAATAATGAAAGTGACCAAAGCTACAAGCCCCTCATCTGTGTTTCTGTGGAGACAATGGCTTCCACTGTTGAGCACCGATTCCAAGTTCAACATGTCCATTTGACAGACCCGCTCCCTTTCCGCCTAAATTAAACTGTACCTTACATCATTGCACAAGACAGTCAGCAGGCAGTGAAATGGCATATTGTCAGTGTGAATGTGTATGAATTGCTCTGAGTCACACCATCATGACATTTGTATGGAGACAAGATCATTAATTAAAGCTATACTTTAATGAGAACAAGTGTCTGCTTTACACTGAGTATACAAAACATTAGGAACACCCTCCTAATATTGAGTTGCACCCCCTTTTGCCCTCAGAACAACCTCAGTTCATCGGGGCATGGACTCTACAAGGTGTCGAAAGTGTTCCACAGGGATGCTTCCCACAGTTGTGTCAAGTTGACTGGATGTCCTTTGGGTGGTCGACCATTCTTGACACACACAGGAAACTGTTGAGCATAAAAAACCCAGCAGCGTTGCAGTTCTTGACACACTCAAACCGGTGTGCCTGGCACCTACTACCATACCCCGTTGAAAAGCACTTAAATCTTTTGTCTTGCCCATTCACCCTCTGAATGGCACACATACACAATCCATGTCTCAATTGACTAAAAAGTATTATTTAACCTGTCTCCTACCCTTCATCTACACTGATTGAAGGTGATTTAACAAGTGACATCAATAAGGGATCATAGCTTTCACCTGGATTCACCTGCTCAGTCTATGTCATGGAAAGAGAAGGTGTTCCTAATGTTTTGTACACTCAGTGTACAGTACTGTAGTGTGGGGATGCTTTAGATGCATTAAACATTTTGAACCACAAACAATGGGTTAACAGTGAGTTGGACCATATAGATATTTTTGCTTTTTTATAAGAGGGACGATTGTAGAAGAGAGAAGATTGTAGAAGAAAGATTACATTTACGTGGCTTATACTTTCACTTTTATATTTCCATTACATTTTACATTTTAGTCATTTAGCAGACGCTCTTATCCAGAGCGACTTACAGGAGCAATTAGGGTTAAGTGCCTTGCTCAATGCACTTTTTTTTGGGGGGTAGAAGGATTACTTTATCCTATCCCAGGTATTCCTTAAAGAGGTGGGGTTTCAAATGTCTCCGGAAGGTGAGTGACTCCGCTGTCCTGGCGTCGTGAGGGAGCTTGTTCCACCATTGGGGTGCCAGAGCAGCGAACAGTTTTGACTGGGCTGAGCGGGAACTATGCTTCCGCAGAGGAAGGGAGCCAGCAGGCCAGAGGTGGATGAACGCAATGCCCTCGTTTGGGTGTAGGGACTGATCAGAGCCTGAAGGTACGGAGGTGCGTTCCCCTCACTGCTCCATAGGCAAGCACCATGGTCTTGTAACGGATGCGAGCTTCAACTGGAAGCCAGTGGAGTGTGCGGAGGAGGGGGTGACGTGAGAGAACTTGGGAAGGTTGAACACCAGACGGGCGGCGGCATTCTGGATGAGTTGTAGGGGTTTAATGGCACAGGCAGGGAGCCCAGCCAACAGCGAGTTGCAGTAATCCAGACGGGAGATGACAAGTGCCTGGATTAGGACCTGTGCCGCTTCCTGTGTAAGGCAGGGTCGTACTCTCGAATGTTGTAGAGCATGAACCTGCAGGATCGGGTCACCGCCTTGATGTTAGCGGAGAACGACAGGGTGTTGTCCAGGGTCACGCCAAGGCTCTTCGCACTCTGGGAGGAGGACACAACGGAGTTGTCAACCGTGATGGCGAGATCATGGAACGGGCAGTCCTTCCCCGGGAGGAAGAGCAGCTCCGTCTTGCCAGGAGTTCAGCTTGAGGTGGTGATCCGTCATCCATACTGATATGTCTGCCAGACATGCAGAGATGCGATTCGCCACCTGGTTATCAGAAGGGGGAAAGGAGAAGATTAGTTGTGTATCGTCAGCGTAGCAATGATAGGAGAGGCCATGTGAGGATATGACAGAGCCAAGTGACTTGGTGTATAGGGGAGAAAAGGAGAGGGCCTAGAACTGAGCCCTGGGGACACCAGTGGTGAGAGCACGTGGTGCGGAGACAGATTCTCGCCACGCCACTTGGTAGGAGCGACCGGTCAGGTAGGACGCAATCCAGGAGTGAGCCGCGCCGGAGATGCCCAGCTCGGAGAGGGTGGAGAGGAGGATCTGATGGTTCACAGTATCAAAGGCAGCAGACAGGTCTAGAAGGACAAGAGCAGAGGAGAGAGAGTTAGCTTTAGCAGTGCGGAGAGCCTCCGTGACACAGAGAAGAGCAGTCTCAGTTGAATGACCAGTCCTGAAACCTGACTGGTTTGGATCAAGAAGGTCATTCTGAGAGAGATAGCAAGAGAGTTGGCTAAAGACGGCACGCTCAATAGTTTTGGAAAGAAAAGAAAGAAGGGATACTGGTCTGTAGTTGTTGACATCAGTGGGATCGAGTGTTGGTTTTTTGAGAAGGGGTGCAACTCTCGCTCTCTTGAAGACGGAAGGGACATAGCCAGTGGTCAAGGATGAGTTGATCAGCGAGGTGAGGTAGGGGAGAAGGTCACCGGAGATGGTCTGGAGAAGAGAGGAGGGGATGGGGTCAAGCGGGCAGGTTGTTGGGCGGCCTGCAGTCACTAGTCGCAAGATTTTATCTGGAGAGAGAGGGGAGAAAGAAGTCAAAGCATAGGGTAGGGCAGTGTGAGCAGGACCAGCAGTGTCATTAGACTTAACAAACGAGGATCGGATGTCGTCAACCTTCTTTTCAAAGTGGTTGCGAAGTCATCCACAGAGAGGGAGGAGGGGCGGGGGGGGGGGGGAGGATTCAGCAGTGATGAGAATGTGGCAAAGAGCTTCCTAGGGTTAGAGGCAGATGCTTGGAATTTAGAGTGGTAGAAAGTGGCCTTAGCAGCAGAAACAGATGAAGAAAATGTAGAGAGGAGGGAGTGAAAAGATGCCAGGTCGGCAGGGAGTTTAGTTTTCTTCCATTTCCGCTCAGCTGCCCGGAGCTCTGTTCTGTGAGCTCGCAATGAGTCGTCAAGCCACGGAGCTGGAGGGGAGGACCGAGCCGGCCGGGAGGATAGGGGACACAGGGAGTCAAAGGATGCAGAAAGGGAGGAGAGGAGGGTTGAGGAGGCAGAATCAGGAGATTGGAGGGAGAAGGATTGAGCAGAGGGAAGAGATGATAGGATGGAAGAGGAGAGAGTAGTGGGAGAGAGAGAGCGAAGGTTGCGGCGGCGCGTTACCATCTGTGTAGGGGCAGAGTGAGTAGTGTTGGAGGAGAGCGAGAGAGAAAAGGATACAAAGTAGTGGTCGGAGACATGGAGGGGAGTTGCAGTGAGATTAGTAGAAGAGCAACATCTAGTAAAGATGAAGTCAAGCGTATTGCCTGCCTTGTGAGTAGGGGGGACGGTGAGAGGGTGAGGTCAAAGGAGGAGAGGAGTGGAAAGAAGGAGGCAGAGAGAAATGAGTCAAATGTAGACGTAGGGAGGTTGAAATCCCCCAAAACTGTGAAGGGTGAGCCATCCTCAGGAAAGGAACTTATCAAGGCGTCAAGCTCATTGATGAACTCTCCAAGGGAACCTGGAGGGCGATAGATGACAAGGATATTAAGCTTAAATGGGCTAGTGACTGTGACAGCGTGGAATTCAAATGAGGAGATAGACAGATGGGTTAGGGGAAAAATTGAGAATGACCACTTGGGAGAGATGAGGATTCCTGTGCCACCACCCCTCTGACCAGATGCTCTCGGGGTATGCGAGAACACATGGTCAGACGAGGAGAGAGCAGTAGGAGTAGCAGTGTTTTCAGTGGTAATCCATGTTTCCGTCAGCGCCAGGAAGTCGAGGGACTGGAGGGTAGCATAGGCTGGGATGAAGTCAGCCTTGTTGGCAGCAGAACGGCAGTTCCAGAGGCTGCCTGAGACCTGGAACTCCAGGTGTGTGGTGCGTGCAGGGACCACCAGGTTAGAGAGGCAGCAGCCACGCGGTGTGAGGCGTTTGTGTAGCCTGTGCGGAGAGGAGAGAACAGGGATAGGCAGAGGCATAGTTGACAGGCTGTAGCAGATGGCTACAATAATGCAGAGGAGATCGGAATGAAATGAACTAAACATCTGGGAAAGGAGAGAGCAAGGCCTCCCTCACCAAAAAAAAATATAACTCTCCCAACTTCCACCTCAGAAACTATAATTGTTTCACTGAACCACCCGAATAAAACTCTCCCAACTTCCACTTTAGAAATTAGAATTGTTGTAAACTACAGCGGTTCAATGTTTCAAGGACTAGACTCAACTTACTTTATTCAGCTAGCTAACTATGACGCCATAGCTAACTAGCATGCTAGCATCCAATAACACACAGTTTAGCACCAATACTTGGTTACAACAAACTACCAATAGTGTGTTAACACACTAAACAGATAATTCGTGTCCGTGTCTAGTTCTTTCATAACGCAGCAATGATTAAACGTTGGCTAGCTAGCACAAATATATTGTATTTAGCTACCACAGTACAGCCAGCTGGTAGTGTTGGCTAGCTAACAATGGCTGCTGTGTTGACTTTGTTTGAAAAACGGCGTCGCTGCGAACGAATGTAGCTGGCTAAAAAGATATTGTATTTAGTTGCTACCCTTGCTAATAGCTACTAGCCAGCTAGTCCAGGAGGTGAGTTAGCTAGCTAGCTTCGTGCTACACCCGGCACCGCCGAATACAAAAGTAACCTACAATAACTACATACAACAACTACCCACAACAGCCCACGATGCCTACCTATAATACCTAATAATATACAGCCCACGATGCCTACCTATAATACCTAACTACAATCTAAATACATAGTTTAAGCCTTATAATAGAATAAGACAAACAAAATAGATTTTGTTCACTTTGAGTCTGGTTTGTTCTCTATATCCAGGTAAATCAAAGAGCTTTAATAGTTCTACATAGTTGATTATAGCCTATTCATCAATGAGAGCAATATAGTTGGTGCTTACTAATTAGTTCTGGAGATTGAGCTGCACTTTTGTTGAAGTACCATATCACAGCATCATTAATTAGCACATTCAAATCACTTCCTCAAGATACTGTTATAATCAACACGTTACATGCTAGATGTTATATGTTATCTGAATTGATAAAGTCCTACAGAAACCCAACAGTCAAAGAAAAATAATAACACTGCTAGGAGTACTCGGCTCTCACATACATATTTAATTTGTGGCAAATGCATTTCTGGGCTGTGTCCGGTGTTCTTTGCTATGCCTTTCCATCAAATGTGTGCGCCATCCACTGGCTCTTGTACAAGCCTCCCATTGTGGCAACAAGGACTTGCCACTGCAGGAGAGAGGGAGGGGTTATGAGACAGGCAGGAAGGTCTCTGCCATGAAGATATAGTATGCCACAGGGAAAACAGAAGTACAAAGAAGAAGTAATGCACTGTAAATGTACTGTAAATGTACTGTTTATTTGTGGTGTAAGGGCATACAAAAAGCCCTAAGCAAACAAGAATATATTGGATGACAAAAAAGAAGATGTGTGAAAATACTAAGTTATTAAAAGCTTGTATACAGGGAGATATCTACAGTAGGATACTGTGAGTTTATCACTGATAGTGATATCCAATATATTCACCAAATGCTGTTCGCAGGGAACAAAGGTCACCCAATTCGGCAATATTTCAAGACTGTTATGAGAAGTACTGCTATAACGACGCAAGTAAGTGTGTTTATTTGGTGAAAGGAATAAAAATCTACGAAAGAGTACTGTAGCTTTGATGATTCATAATACAATCCATACTCAAGGCTGCATTTCAGTGGGATTCATTCACAGGAGGCTGCTGAGGGGAGGATGGCTCATAATAATGGCTGGATTGGCGTGAATGGAATGGTATCAAACACATGGAAACTATATGTTTAATACCATTCCATTTATTCCGTTCCAGCCATAACTATGAGCCCGTCCTACCCAATTAAGGTGCCACCGGCCTCCTGTGGCATTAATTTAGTAACAGTGAAAGTTTCCTCTGCCAGCAAAACTCCTGTTTGCTCTCTGAAATGTTTTCCTCCTCCCTGGGTGGACCAGAGGAATCTATCTCGTCAAGCCTTACCCATCCAGAATGAATCTGGAATCAGTTGGATACACCCTCCTCTGAATTCATGTCCTAGATGCAGAGTGGATGATTCTCATGATTATATTCCTGTTCAGGACTCAACACATACAGACAGACATCATTACCACCCGAGACTCCCACCCGTCTACATTTCCCTCTCAAAAGAGATGTCAGTTTCCCCAAAGATGAGCCATTTCACAGTTTTTTTATGATTATAAGCCACATATTATTTGGGAACATAGTCTTCAGGTATTGTGAACATTCCAAGCTTATTCTCCACACCCCTGATTTCTTATTCTACAGATTAGGTTGAGGGGGAAAATCTTCTCTCTCAGAAGAAGAAGGGAAGGACCCTAACAGACTAAGTACGTGTGGCCAATCAGCTTTCTGCCTTGCTTGTGCCTGGTGTCCCTCTGGGCAAGTTGATCCAGGCGCAGTAAAGTCCTCCCTCTCCCCCGGTGCCTGTAATACCTGCATGATGAGAGCCAGGGCGCTGGCGGCTGCAGCAGTCACACTCCCCCCACAGCACCCCACTCCCAACCACCCTCCATCTACTGCGTGCACACACACACAGTCTGCTGAAGCTCTTTAGAGCCACCTACTGTATTCCTGGCTGTACAGCAGCGTTACTACTGCTCCTCGGGTTCTACTGACAGTGATATGTAAAACAACATGAGAGACTGCAATCGTAGGAGTTGATTGAGGTATCTAATAAACACTATGGCAGATGGGATGATTCTAATTAGACTGAAGCTAAACATAGTAGGGTGACTAATTTTAGACCTGGTCATAAACCAAAAAAAGTGTTACTTTCCTCACTCATTTGAAACCATTGATGTGTCCACTTTAGTGTATTTTGGGCACAAAGGCAATTCTTACTGTGCCTGAAAGGATTGCTGATTCTGGGACACTCAATGAAAGTATTCCCAGTTTCCCACAACACCACCTAAACCTAATCAACCAGAACAGCACTCTTTGTTCAGCACTCTAAATCAAATTAAAGGTTGTTTGGACAGATATCTGAATAAAAAAATAAAAAATGTACTATGCAAAAACATAGTTGGATAGATAGTTTTGCCAATGGGAAGCAATGCTCTTCTTCACAGCAGCACAGTGAGCAATCATCCCTCCCTAATAATGTGATGTGATACTGTAGTTCCCACGTGCAAACTGATTGTATCAATCACACATCATAAAAACAGTTGGTGGAAAATGTTACAAAGATAGTATGAGATACAGGACTTGGAGATCAACTCCAGGGCCGGTTCTAAGATTATGCTTTAGTGGGCAGTCAGAAATGTTTTGGCTGTTTCAAAGCTTGCTTACTGCAATTCTAAATGTTTAACATAACTCAGGCATAATCCATTGGGTGGGCAACATAACAATTTGGGTGGGCAATGCCCAACCCTGCACCCCCCTACAGCCAACCTTGACCAACTCTAAAGAGGAGAGCTACAGAGAGAGTACACAATAAAACGTTTAATGTATGCATATGAAGCTGGAGAAATCTCTAGAATCTCTTGTAGGTTAAATGTCTCCTCCAACATAGAAAACATTTTAACATTAGACTTATGGAAATATACGAGGCCATCCCACTGGGCAAAAACTGGTTGAATCAACATTGTTTCCACGACATTTCAACAAACAAATTCAATGTGATGACGTTGAATCAATGTGGAAAACTGACTGGATTTGAAAAAAGTCATAAACGTAAGGGAATTTTGTCTTTTTTTCACCCAGATTTTAACCTAAATCCAATTACATTACATTTTGTGTGGTTTTCACATTAGTTGATAACAACCTAATATAAATCAAAACTAGACGTTGAAATGAAGTCTGAGCCCAGTGGGATGGCTCCCTAACATGGTGCATTCTGAGTGCTGCCATGGAAATGCTCTTATGGTATGGATATACATCCTCCTTAGTGGATAACAGGTTAAATACAAACAGTAGCATAATCAAATAAATGCTCTCCATTGAATCAAATCATCCATCTGAAGACATACCACGGTGATGATTCCTAAGATGGCTGCTGACAGTACTGATTCATTCTCCATGCTCACTCATTACTATCAGGACGGCTGTCCACTGTAATTATTGCACAAAGGCCTCTCTTATTAGCACAAAGGCCTCTCTTTGTGTGTTTGCATTCATACCAAGTGCTGTTCACACAAAGCAGTCAATCACTCCACTGCATAGGTAAATTATGCAATGAATCCTTGAATGGGTCCCCAATATAACCGTCAAATGAAAGTCCTTGCATTAAGTGTTGTTTGCCCTCTAAGTCTTGTTTGGAAACATTTACGAAGGCATTCATTTCTTTGATTTACTAAAGGGATAATTCCTATTTACATATGCAAATACAATTCCCTGTCTGTCACTTTAGAGGCCTGCTTATCTGAATTCTTCCAGATCTGCTTTTAGTCCCAGCAGGAGGTATGTGTAAATGTGCAAATATCTGGATCATTTCATCAGCCTTCCAGGCCCAAACATCATCATCAGAGAGATGGCATAAATTAAACAACAGCTTGGTAAGGTTTTCAGTTAATGTGAGGACAAGGTACTAAAAAGGCAGATTTATTTTTTAAAGCTCATTGATGATACAATGCTCCCTTTGATATAGCTAGTACTGAAACATGATATTGAGATCACTTCGCAATCCAAAATGGAGGCCTTCCTAAAATCACCATCACGCTGGAATGTCTATATTGGACCAGGCTACAGCAACAGCCTCCAAGCACAAGGCACAATGACTCAATGATCAAAATGTAGGGGTAGCCTTTATGTGCTTCCATCATCATTCCTCTGATTCCAACACAAGCTCAGTGGTAGGCTGAGAAGATCAATAGACCAAAGCTAGACAGATCTACTTCCAAACTTCACAGAGAAGATGGAACTCTTCTCAGCAGATGCTGCTTCATGTTCTGTTCTCAGTGCCAAACAAAAACAGCTATATTATCATCACTCACTGTCTGTTTGCTTTAACACTGAGAAACGGCTTCAACTCGAATGCAATTGGATTCATTTTGTGTTAGGCATTCAGCAATGGCTTCAATGTTCGCTAATTTGATAGGAAGTAACACAACGGTAACATCTCACATGGATAGAAGCTCGATACATGTACAGTCCTTACACCCCATAGTTTTAGTTTACCTCTGAAAACTATAGGCTATACAGGAAAGTATTTGGATTATTCAAGGTAATTTGGACGAGTCAGAAATTCACTTTCAAGTACCTTTCTTTCACCTTCAAAAGGAATTACACAAAATATAAACAAAATTAATTTGCTAAAGGTTTATACCACCAGCTAGGTCCTCAGCAGTTTGCCAGCAGGTTGCCATCCACATTATCTATTACAAGTCACATCTGTTAGTCTCCAGTAGCCTACATTTGGCAATGGTAATGCATTGACCCATTATTAAACCTTTATGTGTTCTATAAGTCAACCACCAAACCAGCCTTGACTCTGTTCACTTCAACCCAAAGACACATGGTGTATCGTTACGATGAATCCAAAGTTTATTGTGAGTAAAGAAAAATGTGTGAATGTGCATCGTAATTGAATTAACATAGTATCCACAGAGTTTAAGACAAGTGTAAGACATAGGTCATATACCGCAAATAATAAATAGATAAAACAGGTAGCTAGGTATACAGTGAATGCAGTAGGTAGGTACAGTGAGGGAAAAAAGTATTTGATCCCCTGCTGATTTTGTACATTTGCCCACTGACAAAAAAATGATCAGTCTATAATTTTAATGGTAGGTTTATTTGAACAGTGAGAGACAGAATAAAAACAAAAAAAATCCAGAAAAACCCATGTCAAAAATGTTATGTTTGTGGTCCTCTGTAGCTCAGCTGGTAGAGCACGGCGCTTGTAACGCCAAGGTAGTGGGTTCGATCCCCGGGACCACCCATACACAAAAATGTATGCACGCATGACTGTAAGTCGCTTTGGATAAAAGCGTCTGCTAAATGGCATATTATTATTATTATTATTATAAATTGATTTGCATTTTAATGAGGGAAATAAGGGAGTGATCCTAATCTCAGTTTGTTACCTGTATAAAAGACACCTGTCCACAGAAGCAATCAATCAGATTCCAAACTCTCCACCATGGCCAAGACCAAAGAGCTCTCCAAGGATGTCAGGGACAAGATTGTAGACCTACACAAGGCTGGAATGGGCTACAAGACCATCGCCAAGCAGCTTGGTGAGAAGGTGACAACAGTTGGTGCGATTATTCGCAAATGGAAGAAACACAAAATAACTGTCAATCTCCCTCGGCCTGGGGCTCCATGCAAGATCTCACCTCGTGGAGTTGCAATGATCATGAGAACGGTGAGGAATCAGTCCAGAACTACACGGGAGGATCTTGTCAATGATCTCAAGGCAGCTGGGACCACAGTCACCAAGAAAACAATTGGTAACACACTACGCCGTGAAGGACTGAAATCCTGCAGCGCCCGCAAGGTCCCCCTGCTCAAGAAAGCACATATACATGCCCGTCTGAAGTTTGCCAATGAACATCTGAATGATTCAGAGGAGAACTGGGTGAAAGTGTTGTGGTCAGATGAGACCAAAATGGAGCTCTTTGGCATCAACTCAATTCGCCGTGTTTGGAGGAGGAGGAATGCTGCCTATGACCCCAAGAACACCATCCCCACTGTCAAACATGGAGGTGGAAGCATTATGCTTTGGGGGTGTTTTTCTGCTAAGGGGACAGGACAACTTCACCGCATCAAAGGGACGATGGACGGGGCCATGTACCGTCAAATCTTGGGTGAGAACCTCATTGAAAATGGGTTGTGGATGGGTATTCCAGCATGACAATGACCCTAAACACACGGCCAAGGCAACAAAGGAGTGGCTCAAGAAGAAGCACATTAAGGTCCTGGAGTGGCCTAGCCAGTCTCCAGACCTTAATCCCATAGAAAATATGTGGAGGGAGCTGAAGGTTCAAGTTGCCAAACGTCAGCCTCGAAACCTTAATGACTTGGAGAAGATCTGCAAAGAGGAGTGGGACAAAATCCCTCCTGAGATGTGTGCAAACCTGGAGGCCAACTACAAGAAACGTCTGGCCTCTGTGATTGCCAACAAGGGTTTTGCCACCAAGTACTAAGTCATGTTTTGCAGAGGGGTCAAATACTTATTTCCCTCATTAAAATGCAAATCAATCTATAACATTTTTGACATGCGTTTTTCTGGATTTTTTTGTTGTTATTCTGTCTCTCACTGTTCAAATAAGCCTACCATTAAAATTATAGACTGATCATTTCTTTGTCAGTGGGCAAACGTACAAAATCAGCAGGGGATCAAATACTTTTTCCCTTCACTGTATATGTTAATAAAGACAAATGGAAGAAAATGGAATGAGTCAACTGGTTGTCCACTGAGTGAGGCCTGCCTCCATAGTGTTAAGTTAGTAGCCTAGTTGTGGTACACTTCCACCAGAAGGTCTTTGTTATTCCCACCAGGTGTCCATCCTCCGTACCCTCACCCTCTGCTTGTAATGGTACTCCTTCAGGTGTTTCTTCAGGGTGTAGGGGATGGGCAGCACGTTGATGCCGTCGTAGGTGGTGCGGCTGCTGATCACCGCCCTGCACACGTGCTGCAGGCTGAAGGGCTGGGTGCGGTGAATGGGGTTGGACAGCAGAGGCTCGAAGAACATGCAGGAGTTGGGGTCCTTGTAGTGCTCCAGCAGGCCTGTGACGGTGGGCGCGTGGAACACACTGGGGTCGTGCACGTCGAAGCTGAAGTTGTGGTTCCACTGCTCGATGCGGGCGTGCAGCGAGCGGCCGTAGCGGCGGAAGCTGACGGAGAAGAGGTAGTCTTCCTGGGCTGAGTCGCGGAGGAGGAAGGTGCCCTCTGGCTTGCCCTCCAGCAGAGTCTCGGCCTCATAGCGGTCCATCACACCCCAGTAGCAGGGTAGGTTAGTGATCTGCAGCAGGTCAGGCACCAGACAGTGGATGTAGTCGATCTGGGTGTGGATTCGATAGCCATCCTGAGTAGGGGGACCCTCAGCCTGGGGGACAACAATTCTGGTTGGCTGGAGGCTGGCTGTGACCTCAGGGTCAACCACGGGGTCAGGCACAGAAGCAGCCTCACAGACAGGGACCAAGGCAGATGCTGAGGCAGAAGAGGCGGCGGCCACGGCCACCACCTCATCCAGAGTGTCCAGACAGCTCTGCAGCAGGAGCTGGTGCTGCTGTTGCCTCTGGAGAAGCAGCTGCTGTTGCTGGTGAATGGTAGCCCTGTCGTCCCCTGCCAGCTCATTCATACCATGGGCCAGTTTGGGCCCCAGCTTGTACAGAGGGTTGATCTGGGCCGTCACCTCAAACGTGTGGATCTCTGCGTTGGGCGGCGGCTCCACGCCTTGCTCGATGCTGATGCGCCTGCGCTCTCGCAACCGGTCATCCACATCCTCCACCACGGCGGCCATGTTTGAGGCAGAGGCACTAGTGCTGACCACCAAGGTATCCACTACGGGAGGTGTGGAGATGGGGGCTGTGTGCTGCTTGATGAGGTACCACTTCTGAGCCAGCTCGGTGCCTGCAGCGAAGGGACAGTCATCCAGCATGAGTTCAGTAAGGTGGATCTTGCGGCGCGAGGAGGAGGCAGCAGCCCCGGCAGCAGCAGCTTGTGGCATAAAGACCTGCTGAGTGGAACTGGACGATGATGGAGTGTTGGTCTTTATGGGGAAACATTGCCCCATGGCATCCTGGATCTTTTGGCGGAGTGTGCGACTGCCACCTGTCCCCCTGCCCTCAGCCTCACTGGCTGGTGGCTCAGCTGTCCCCTGTGCCAGCCTGGCTGTCCCCCTGTCCTGACTGAGTGAAGTGACCCCCTCCAGGCCCTGCCATCTCCTGCCCTCCTTCAGGGGAGAGGAGGAGCAGCGGTCCCTGGGCTCCAGACCACTCAGCAGGTCCCCATACTCAAAGCCATCGCTGACAGGCCGCTCCGCAGCTTGCTCATGGGACGTCTGGCCTTTCTTCTTTCCTCTTCCTCCTTTTTGCCCCCCGCCGGCATCTCTTCTCTCCTCAGACCGGCTCTGTCTCACCTTGGGACGGGCGCCCCGCTCCCTGTCTTTCCCACGATTACCTGACTCCTTCGGTTGAGACATGACAGGTTAATTATGGGCTGGAATAATGGTAGTTGCAGTCGGGGTCAGCTGCAGGGAAAAGGTGACTGGTGGTTTGTGGCTGTAGTCAGTTCTCAGCAGCAAGCCCTCCCATTCAGAATCTTTCCAAAGGCTGTCAATAACATGTCCCATGGGGCTACAAGAGAAACAAAAAACAGAGTTTCTCTTAGCTGCAGCAATTAGAGACAAACAATTATATACATTAAATATGACTAAGGCCTATATGCAAGATTTTTTTTAAGCATCGCAGAAAAAAATACACATTATATAGAGGATAACAAACCATAAGACAAGGTTATACAACACCATTTTTTAATCACCCTAGACTTGTCAACTGATCTCTACAAGAATAAGGGGATGTAAAAATCAATAAACAAAATTCATAAAATATGATGTCAACTATTTTCAAACATTGAAAAAGTATTTTTGCTGCAACCTGACAGCAAAGACTATCTGTTGGTAGTGTCAATAAACTATATTCATTGTCAATAACCCATCTAGTAGATCAGGGGTTCTCTAAGTGGGGTCCGGGGACCCCTGTGGTTCCTGCAGGGGGTCCACGGCCAGATCTCAAATGACTATTACTCACAGATTAAATACATTTTGGCCAAGGGATCAGTGGAATAAATTTAGAGGGTGTAATATTTTTTGCTTTGTAATTTCAGAAAATTGCTTTAATATATCTACACTAATAGTGGAATGATAGTTTCACAATATTTTTCCCCAAATAATGTATTTGGTACACACAAAATTGCATTCTAATGGTGCAGCCTCCTTATTGGTCAACCAAAGACTGACAGTCTCTTGCTGTCAAATTGACTGGGGCCAGCAAAGGGTAAGCATCAAACTCAGCCCCAGCCAATTTGACAATAAGAGATTTGCTGGCTCCAGTCAATTTAACAAGAGATGGGCCATCTTTTGTTGACCAATATGAAGGCTGCACCATTAGAATGCTATTGTGTGTGTGGACAATAAAAAAAATTTGAAAAAAAATTGTGTAACACCATCATTCCACTATTACTGTAGATATAGTATAAGGTCATTTCCTGGAATTACAATGCAAAATGTTTACATATAGCTCCTTTAATCTACAATTTATGTTCTTAACACTGGGTAACATGGGCCTGGGAGGCTCACAGGGATATTGGTATCCACAGTACTCTCACCATTTATAAAAATGTTCAACTCAACACTTCTTGTGTTCCCCTTAAAATGTAAAACTCATTATATGCTACTTTTCTCACTCGAGTTGTGTTCTGATTATGTGGGGGTTCCTGATGAATTTGCTATCACAAAAGGGGTCCCTGGCTCCAAAAAGTTGGAGAACCCCAGTAGATAACGGACTTACTCTCTTCCTTGATGACGCAAGCGTTATTTTATAGCTGGATACGATTGAGGCGGTGACCCTGGCTAGCCAGTTAATGTTAGCTAGTTAACGTTAAATGGCTATGTAGCATTAGCCTAACATCTTCTGAAACATCTCAGGCATCACTCTTTTCTTTAGCAAGATGCGTTTGCTTACTCAAACCTCAAACAATATCGAACATTTGTTTCATAACAAAATCACTTTGATAATGTGCTAAAGACCAACTAACATGTGGTAAAAACGAACTAAAATAGTTAATGATAACAACGGAAGCAAGTCTGCTAGTTGAGCTAACGCAGAAGGCAACATCCAGGGGGAAAAAAGGTTGTCACTCACAAATATTCGACAGGAATGTTCGTGAAGGTTCTCCTTATTTGCCCGTACTGTTATACTGTAATGCAAATGTGATATCATTTTGATCAGATCAATTTACTTACCTAAAAAAAAACAGTATTCGTTCTTGCTCTCTCCAAAAGCTAGCTAGTAAAACCAGGAAAAGGAGATGTTCACAACCCGGAAGTAAAACTATTTTTCAAGATAAAAGCCCACACAGTAACTCAACGTAATCAATAAAACCGGACATTTCAAAGCAAACGTACTGAAAATGGATCAGTGTATGATCCAGACGAAATGTCTGAATGTACAGGCAGTTGATATATTGTAGTTTGTAAATATTGATTGAGTGAGTCTCCTGATGTTGACTGACTAGGCATGTAGTGAACTGGAATGGAATGTACTGACGGCACCAATACATGTAAAACATCATACACACTTGCAGTGGCGGCTCCTGAAAAAATTCTCAGGGGGGGCAATTTTTCTGATGATTTAGGTGACCTACACACATTTAAAAAAAGATATGTCCAGCAACAACATGAAGACAGGGGCAGCATATAAGTCAATACCAGAAGCATTTATTGACTGATCTCAAAAGTGTTGGCTTACCAGGGTTGGTGGAGCCCTCAGTTTCATCTTTGCCTCGCAAAGCTAACTCAAACACTCCGCAAAACTTCACACACTGGATTAGCCGGCTGAGGATGTGGCGGTTCTTGCTAATGTCGTAGTAAATATATTTGTTATAGTGAATATGGAATATGATATGTTGAGTAAAATGTTGTGCTAAGATCTATTTAGGTCAGGAGCTGGTTATAAGTTCTGTTCCTATCCAATAACAATGGACAAAAGGGTCCTATCTTGTCAGCCTTGTCAGTTTCAGTTCTCCAGTAAACTTGTGATTATCAACACTAACCTCATCGTTGTGGCGGCGGACAGCTAGCCTGTATCCCTCATCCAGTTGAGTGGGAATGTTCACTCTCCCCAAAGCAGACAATCTCAAACAGCTATCCATGTGGGTCTTTGACAGCTCATGTTTCTTAATCTTTCCTGAAAGATGGTGCATGTCCGTTACACACCAGTCGCTGTCCAAGCGGTGCTGTCTGCCGTGCCGCCTTCAGGGTGAAAGAGTAAGCAGGGGGTAGCAGAAGACTGCATTAGCTACATCGCAGCCTGCTAGCCAGGTTTTTCGTTCGTACCAATTTTTGGAAAATCCTCGGGTGTAGGACTTCCCCCTTTAGTAGAAACCTGTTGAATTATTAAATTTGGTCTGGGAGGTCCTAATTGTTTCGTTGCCAATTTATCTTCATTTGTTCGCCGACAAAAAGGAACTTCTTTCAAAGACACAATCGAGTTGCACTGAAGCCTAGCCATTTTGATAGAAGTAGTGAATTGATTGACGCTGCTACCCGCTCTTTTCTTAGTTACGTTCATGGTTATATGTTACGTATGACGAAAGCGCGTAAGTGCAAGCCCTCAGAAACCCATAGAGATTGTATTGAAAGCTCTGATATTTGAAAAAATAGATTTTACATGGGAGTCTATGACAGACTTCTGGGCGATTTTCAACCTGACTGAAATCGCCCCAAAAGGGGGGGGCATTTGAAGCACGACTTTAGCCTGATTGGACATTTAGTGGCACTGTGGCAGATCAGACGTCTAGATTACAACACTGATAACTACTGTTGCCGTGATATAATTGATTAGAAAAAAAATCCCTTCCTTTTCCCGTTTGGCAGTGCGTCGCCCATATCGCCCTATTGAACACACCGCCCCTGCACACTTGTAATCCATACTCATAGGTATGATACATCAGAATTACCTATGATAGGGCTGTATGTACCTGTTGCAACGTTTCTTATATAATATATATTCAATACTGTGAATAAAATGAAACCCTGATGATACCACAAACATGAGTCACGTAGCAAAAAAATGAAACTCTTTTATTTGGACTGTCTATCTGATCAATGCTGTAGTTCAGATTATTCAAACAATGTGTGACAGTAAAAAAATAGAGTGTGTAAGCATGGGATGCAAAACGTTCATTCATAAAACATTAGAAAAATGTTTGGGGAGTCATTAGAATTAAATATAAGTTGTACAAGACAGAGATGAAAACAAATGCCTACAACATACTGCTAATTTATTATGCCAGGCAGGGACATTGACCAAATCTGACAGACCACTTGGGAGAAGGTATCTCATGTATGACAGGCTGGCTATGTACCTCATAATTCTGCTTGGCATGTGAAAATAAAGCCAGACTCATGAAGTGCACTTTCTAACCCATTTCACTAAAATGTAAACATGGGGGTAAACATATTCCTTGGCCCGTTGTTAGTGTTAGGCTAGACTCACACTCACATATATTATGGCTCAGATTGGCCATTTCATCCCCCTCTGCATCCTAAACAACTGCCATGTGCAGACTCAATTTAGCCTGGCCTAAAGAACTAAGCCTTTTCTACAAGTGGACTGGCTACCTCTGCCATTGTATGTTTTGAGAGAAATTACAACCGGAGCCATATTACATGTCATGCTAGTATCAATGTATTATCAGTTTAATAGCTTAGATTGAGATCATTGGTTGCCTATCTGAATCTGAAATTTGTGAACATTTTTGAAACCATTCGACTCTCTTTGTGAGCATGAATTTAATGTATTCATAAAGTCAGATCTTTCCAAGAGCCAGCTCAGAGGAAAACCATGACTAGGACACTACTCCGGCTCAATAGCCAATCAGAGATAGAGAGGAAGCTGTCGCTGTGCATTTCAGGTGACATCAACAGTCTATCAGCCTGCGGCATCTGACAGTTCAAACACATAAGGCCAGGTAATATCAGTCTTCTCTTGTCACTCAAAAACTTCAGGAGCACAGAGCAGAGGGTACACAACATACCCTCATACAGGTCTCACTCACTAGACAGTATCTAGTCTAGTGAGAATCATGATTACAACAAGTAGATAAGCAACTGAGGGGGTAAAAGGCATCGGTCATTCTCTACCCAGCTAGCTCATGTGTTAGAAGGCTTATCTACGTGCTTTAGGCCTTACATATTGAAGAGACAGTATATTAATGAGCACTGAAGTGCCAACAGTCTTATTTTCAGACCCCATCACAGAACATGAAATGGGCACTCCCAGAGGGAGGTAAAGAGTGCTATTAGGAGGTATCAACATTGAACTCCAGTCCCATCATCTCTGCTCTCTGGAGGATTTGTAGACATTGAGCACTACTGTGACTGTGCAACACTGCCCTCTCTCAATATCTACAACAACTGTTCAATTAGTGTGGGGGAAAACATGCAATTCTAGAAAAAAATGATGTTATTAATATGAAGGGAGAGTAGTAAAAAAAAAATAAGTGGAAAAGTCATGCTCGTAAATAACCATGTTTACTAAACAAATAGACCAGCGATGGCTCTGCAGAAATAAAATACGAATGGATATCCATGCCTCGTGATGCAACCAAAAGGTGATCCAAACATTAAGACGATATACATACATGCACCTCCACTCTGCCACATTCAGAGACAGAGGTTGTATAAGAGTTTCTGATTCAACACTGATACCACAAAATACATGTTAGGGTTTTACAATTGGAACACATAAAGTGACCCAAACAGGACATATTTCAAGCACCTTAAAAAGTTAGCCAGAATAGATTCCACCCTACGCTTTCTTACAGTTGCACTGGGGTCGGACAGGCTTCCTGTTTAGATTAAGACATAGTGGAGCTGGCGTGAGATGTGCCTCGGAAAACGTACCTCAATCCAGGGATGAGAAATGCGTTGTACTCCGAATTGTCCCATTATCCCAACTG
The DNA here is from genome assembly GCF_020615455.1 of Coregonus clupeaformis. Taxonomy (NCBI): domain Eukaryota; kingdom Metazoa; phylum Chordata; class Actinopteri; order Salmoniformes; family Salmonidae; genus Coregonus; species Coregonus clupeaformis. Next base: position 6,192,619 of record NC_059196.1, read on the forward strand.
TTACACCGAGAATATTGAACGACTGCTAGTTTGTCCAGGAAAACTGCCCTTTTCGTCCTCATGGTAGGTAGCAGAAGTCACAGCAGCCATTTTGGAATGGCAGTGTCAGCCAATCAGCTCCTTTGTTGTTCAACGCGACATGCCAGTCCATAATGGCTGTTGTGGCTACTGTTAGCTAGCATGAGGACGAAAACGGCAGTTTACTTAAAAACTAGCAGTCGTTGAATCTTGTAGATGTAACAGTTGGGATAATGGGCCAATTCAGAGTACAACGCATTTCTCATCCCTGGATTGAGGTACATTTTCCAAGCCATAGCTCACGTCGTCTCCGCGGTGTCTTAAACTGTAATCTTAAACTGTAAGTAAGCGTAGGGTCGAATCTATTCTGGCTACTTAAAAAGTATGATTCATCAAATCTCTACACTGGCCATGTTGAGGAGAGGGCAGGGTGAGGAGGTGGGTACTGGTTCATTCTGAGTGGCAGAGATGGCGCTTCCTTTGCATTTTTCAGAGCCAATCATAATGGGACATCAGGGTAGAAGTGGAATTCATAAAGCTTCCTCACCCAGCATAACATAGTGAGGTAACTACTTAAAAACAGATGCACCAACAGCTCCCCTCTTGGAATAGTTTTTTCATTTTCTTTACAAATGCCATTTCTCACTCAGCCCCCACATAGAACAAACCTCATCAGCCCTTATTCAACCCTGTGGGGTTTTCCTCAGCACTTAACTTGCAAATGAGATTCATCATCATTTTTGTAGTAGGGCACAAAATATCAATGCAGACAAGTTCCAGCCGGCACGTTACCTTCAAACCGCCATTGTTTTTGTATATTCAAACCGCCACTCTTTTCACAATTACCATGTCTACTGTCGCATTGGCCACTCCAAACATCATTCTAACATAAGTATTCACACAGAGCCCTTCTCTTTGGCCTAGTAGAGGTGGGGAGGTGTCAGAGCCAGTAATACCCATGTTGGGTACATGAGGGGAATGAGCCAGGGTGTTGGGTGTCTCTACGTATAGGGCCTAACAAGCTCTGGCTGTAGCAGGGTAGGGTGGTTGTGTAGACAGCTGGAGTTGTGTTTAAGGATCAGAACCGCGCTACAGGCTGTTCGCATGTGTGATTAATTGCTGTTCTAGTGCCCAATTCCACAGAGTGTGTGGGAGGCCAAGTGCCTTACTCCTTGCCGGAAGACCCTGGCCGTACAGTACAGTATCTGGGGGTGAGAGGTGTGGCTCTGCGTGTTTTTTTTTTTCTGGGAGGAAAAGAGGAGAAACATGTAAGGTAGAACCCCCTTAAGACAGCACCAATCCTCCATTTCCCTCTCAAAGCTCAACAATCTGAGCCTCAATCTGCTCGTTTTAATGTCACAGTCCTGCAGAAGACATTGAGCAGGTTGCACAAGTAACCTCTTCTCCCTCCTGTAATATAATAGTAATCTGTATTCCATTTATAATAAACTTAGTTAAGTATTATAAAGTAGAAAAATATCAGAGAACATATACAGTTAGTTGTCGTTTTGTAGTGACCATTTCGCCTTGTTTTTTAAGCATATATTTTTGTGCTGGGCAAGAGGAACTGAACAGGCCTCAGTTGAAGTGAAGTGTCGGTTTGGTTTCTTCTTTTCACTGCTTTTATTTTCAAATTGTTGATGTTCGATCCATTCCATCTACAGGAAGGAGGATTGGGAAGAAATTAATATTTAACACAAAAATAATATTATTTCCTTTTGATTTCATATTGTAACTTTATTTCACTCTACCTAATCCAACTTAAACTATTCAATAACATCAGAAAATTCCAGTTAACCTAACTGTGGTTTTAAATATCAGTGTCATAACACTTCCAAGAAGTTGGATGTGGGAGTGTAAGGCGTGTGTTTTAACTCACCCCCTAAGGCATGCTCTGTCATACTGAGGCACAGTGACTCCAGCGTGGGGTTGATCTCCAGGTCTGCACCTGGAACATGGCATTCTGGGAGAGACGAGACACAGGTCACTCAGTTATTCCACTTGTGTGTGTACTATATCTGGACCATAAATCACACTTTAAAAACTGACAGATGCATTAGATATGGAGCAGTGTGAATGCGGTTTGTAGGGCGATGTGGGTGGGATGCGTAAGCCAGTGTAAAATTGGGTTTAGAAGGCTATGTGGGTGAGATGCGTAAAGACCATGTATGATTGGGTTTGGAAAGAGATGTCGCTGGGATATAAAAGGAAATGTGAATGGAGGTTGTAGTGAGACATGGATGGTATGTGTAAAAAGACAGTGTGAATAGAGATTGGAGCAAGGTGTGGCTGGTATGTTTAAGACAGTGTATATAATGTTTAGAAATTGTTTGGGTAATGTTTGGAGAAAGGGGGTGCTAGGATCCTACCTTGCTGCTGGAACAGGAGCATGGTTTGCGGGGAGGTGTGGACAGGGAGTGAGTGGGTCCGTTGCACAGAGCTGCGACTCTGGCTTGGCATGCTGTTGCTGCCCCCAGGGTTGGCAAACCACAGGTTCTACAGGGACAACAGAACATCTCTCATCACAAACATGACACTCATCCTATATGTTCTACACCGTGTTAGTCTTCCCAGCACAATGATTACAAAGAGACTATTCCAGCTATGATAATGAACCAATGCATATGAAAATGTTGCCCTGAGTATTGCATTGATTAAACTGTCTGCACTTTTTGTGGTTGCACTTGTTAATCTGTCAAAACAAATGTTGTCTAAGGACAGTTCATCACTCTGTGGGTATAATAACGTGTAGATCAATAGAATGTCAAATCTAATGTTGGCTAACTAGCTGCAACCCTCAATAGACCCATGGGGCGGCGCACAATTGGCCCAGCGTCGTCCAGGGTAGGGGAGGGAATGGCCGGCATGGATGTAGCTCAGTTGGTAGAGCATGGCGTTTGCAACGCCAGGGTTGTGGGTTCGATTCCCACGGGGAAGTATGAAAAATATAAAAAATAATGTATGCACTCACTAACTAAGTCACTCTGGATAAGAGCGTCTGCTAAATGACTAAAATGTAATAACAAAGACTTCTTAGAAAATAATTTCTTGTGAATGAATCTGACGTTTCTATAAGTCAACTTCAGTGGGTGTATTCCATGTCCCCAGACTATCTGACATATGATCCCATCCTATGACTGACCTGTCTGCCCTGGCCTTGCAGTGTGGGGCTGGTGAGGGTGTGGCGTGGGGAGGCAACCCCGATGCCACCTGGACTCAGAAGACCCATGCGCCCGGCAGGGAGGCCACGAGGGGGCATCTGGAATGCCCTCTGCCCCCTACGTGCTAGACCCCCAGCACTCACAGAGCCTGCTGTGGGGAGGGAGTTGGAACCATACGCCCAGCTAGAGGAGGCAGAGAGAACAATTATCAGACAGAGCCCTGAGGGGAATCCAGGTGGAGGAGAGAGAGAGAGAGAGAGAACCTGGACAAACTGCATACTAAAGTTGCAGAGAGAACATGGCACTAAAACTCAGCTGCCATGACCGGAGAGTGATAGGTCAAAAGGAGAAGAGAGGTTCAGTTGTCTTACCCTTTCTGTCGGTACACAGGCATGTCCAGCATGGCTTTCCTTGGGAACAGGCGGAGCAGCTTGAGAACCTGCTGCTTCCAGGAGACCAGCCTCTTCCTCTGAGTCTCTGTGAAAGCCTGACAGAGAGAGAGAGAGAGAGAGAGAGAGAGAGAGAGAGAGAGAGAGAGAGACATAAGAGAAGATGGTAGGAGAGACAGACAGAGAGAGAGAGTGATAGAGGGTGAGAGAGAGGTAAAAGAGTGATAGAGGTAAGAGAGAGTGAGCGGTTGAGAGAGAGAGTGATAGAGAGAGGGTGAGCGAGAAAGAGAGAGCGAGGGGAGGTAATTGAGAGAGAGGTAAAAGAGAGCGAGCGGTAGAGAGAGACAGAGTGATAGAGAGAGGGTGAGCGAGGGGAGGTAAATGAGAGAGAGAGAGGTACAAAAGAGAGTGAGCGGTAGAGAGAGAGAGACAGAGAGCGTGAGCGAGAGAGCGAGGGGAGGTAAACGAGAGAGAGGTAAAAGAGAGAGAGTGAGCGGTAGAGAGAGACAGAGAGAGTGATAGAGGGTGAGAGAGAGGTAAAAGAGTGAGAGAGGTAAGAGAGAGTGAGCGGTTGAGAGAGTGATAGAGAGAGGGTGAGCGAGAAAGAGAGAGCGAGGGGAGGTAATTGAGAGAGAGGTAAAAGAGAGCGAGCGGTAGAGAGAGACAGAGTGATAGAGAGGGTGAGCGAGGGGAGGTAAACGAGAGAGAGAGAGGTACAAAAGAGAGTGAGCGGTAGAGAGAGAGAGACAGAGAGCGTGAGCGAGAGAGAGCGAGGGGAGGTAAACGAGAGAGAGGTAAAAGAGAGAGAGTGAGCGGTAGAGAGAGACAGAGAGAGTGATAGAGGGTGAGAGAGAGGTAAAAGAGTGAGAGAGGTAAGAGAGAGTGAGCGGTTGAGAGAGTGATAGAGAGAGGGTGAGCGAGAAAGAGAGAGCGAGGGGAGGTAATTGAGAGAGAGGTAAAAGAGAGCGAGCGGTAGAGAGAGACAGAGTGATAGAGAGGGTGAGCGAGGGGAGGTAAACGAGAGAGAGAGGTAAAAGAGAGTGAGCGGTAGAGAGAGAGAGACAGAGAGCGTGAGCGAGAGAGAGCGAGGGGAGGTAAACGAGAGAGAGGTAAAAGAGAGTGAGCGGTAGAGAGACAGAGTGATATAGAGAGGGTGAGCGAGAGAGAGAGCGAGGGGAGGTAAACGAGAGAGAGGTAAAAGAGAGAGTGAGCGGTAGAGAGAGAGAGTGATATAGAGAGGGTGAGCGAGAGAGAGAGCGAGGGGAGGTAAACGAGAGAGAAAGGTAAAAGAAAGAGAGTGAGCGGTAGAGAGAGAGAGAGACAGAGTGAGAGGGTGAGCGAGAGAGAGAGAGAGCGAGAGAGAGGTAAAAGAGAGGGTGAGCGAGAGAGAGCACACAGCAGAAGAGTAAAAATACATTCCATTACTTTGTTAGTGCAGTGAAAGTTCTCTGTGCAACATACGTTGTTACACATGGTTTGCAGCCTTGTCACATTTTAAACCACCAGCTAGCTGTATGTGAAAAATATTACATGTATTTATTTTATAGATGTGGTTTTGCGCGGTCTCACCTCATGTGTCAGACATTTCTCAATGAGCTGCAGGTAACAGCTGATATTCTCCTCGTCCGGCCGTGACACCAGTAGCTGAGTGCACACTGCAACACATGGACAGGAGGTTCACACAATGCTACACAACACCAACACACCCTCCAAAACTCATTCCAAACAAAACACACCAGCACACATCTCACATCCACAACAAACAAGTGCAACAATTGTCCAAATGCAATATATACAGTGCATTCGGAAAGTATTCAGACCCTTGACTTTTTCCACATTTTGTTACATTATAGCCTTTTTCCAAAATTAATTAAATAGTTTTTTTTCTTATCAATCGACACACAATACCCCATAATGACAAATCAAAAACACGTCAAGAAATTAGAGCAAATTTATGAAGAAACTCCCCTGTGAAATATCACATTTACGTAAGTATTCAGACCCTTTCCTCAGTACTTTGTTGAAGCACCTTTGGCAGCGATTACAGCCTCGAGTCTTCTTGGGTATAACGCTACAAGTTCGCCACACCTGTATTTGGGGAGTTTCTCCCATTCTTCTCTACAGATCCTCTCAAGCTCTGTCAGGTTGGATGGGGAGCGTCGCTGCACAGCTATTTTCAGGTCTCTCCAGAGAAGTTAGATCGGGTTCAAGTCCGGGCTCTGGCTGGGCCACTCAAGGACATTCAGAGACTTGTCCCGAAGCAACTCCTGCGTTGTCTTGGCTGTGTGCTTAGGGTTGAGTGTCCTGTTGGAAGGTGAACCTTCGCCCCAGTCCGCGGTCCTGAGTGCTCTGGAGCAGGTTTTCATCAAGGATCTCTCTGTACTTTGCTCCGTTCATCTTTCCCTCGATCCTGTCTAGTCTCCCAGTCTCTGCCGCTGAACATTGCCACAACATGATGCTGCCACCACCATGCTTCACCATAGGGATGGTGCCAGGTTTCCTCCAGACGTGACGTTTGGCATGCAGGCCAATTAGTTAAATCTTGGTTTAATCAGACCAGAGAATCTTGTTTCTCATGGTCAGTCCTTTAGGTGTCTTTTGGCAAACTCCAAGCGGGTTGTCATGTGCCTTTTACTGAGGAGTGGCATCCTTCTGGCCACTCTACCATAACGGCCTGATTGGTGGAGTGCTGCAGAGATGGTTGTCCTTCTGGAAGGTTCTCCCATCTCCACAACGGAACTCTGGAGCTCTGTCAGAGTGACCATTGGGTTCTTGGTCACCTCCCTGACCAAGACCCTTCTCCCCCGATTGCTTAGTTTGGTCGGGCGGCCAGCTCTAGGAAGAGTCTTGGTGGTTCCAAACTTCTTCCATTTAAGAATGATGGAGGCCACTGTGTTCTTGGGGACCTTCAATGCTGCAGACATCTTTTGGTACCCTTCCCCAGATCTGTGCCTTGACACAATCCTGTCTCAGAGCTCTACGGACAATTCCTTCGACCTCATGGCTTGGTTTTTGCTCTGACATGCACTGTGAACTGTGGGACCTTATATAGACAGGTGTGTGCCTTTCCAAATCATGTACAATCAATAGCATTTACCACAGGTGGACTCCAATCAAGTTGTAGAAACATCTCAAGGATGATCAATGGAAACAGGATGCACCTGAGCTCAATTTCGAGTCTCATAGCAAAGGGTCTGAATACTTATGTAAATAAGGTATTTCTGTTTTTTATTTTTTATACATTTGCCAAAATGTATAAAAACCTGTTTTCGCTTTGTCATTACGGGGTATTGTGTGTAGATTAAAGGCTGTAACGTAACAAAATGTGGAAAAAGTCAAGGGGTCTGAATACGTTCCGAATGCACTGTACATGTACACAGCCCTGTAAAAGCCTTGTCCTCTCTTACCTTTACCCATGACACGCGTGAACTGGCCAGCAATGTCGCCGTCTGAGATGGGTGTGACTGAGGACTCTCCGTCGCAGGGAGGGGGGTTGTGGGGCTGGAAGCCCTCCTGGGCCAGGTCCTTGTCCTCCCCAGGGTTGGAGTGTTCTGAGGGGGATCCACTCCCGTCCATGTCCCTGTGGGAAACACTGGGAGGGCTGTAGCTGTAGACCTTGATGGGGGTGATGATAACCTGCTGTAGCTCCTGTAGGGCGTTACGCAGGTTGCCCCCCTCCAATATATCCTGTTGGATCAATCATAGCATTATCTTATTAGCAAAGCTGTCTTGAAGTGTGACAGGAAATTGCATAGAACTTGCTGATCAACTTTTAATTGAAATATTGGTGATTATTATAGTGGATATGTTCATTCACATTTATTTGGATTTCTCCATCTAAGCCACAGGGATCCAAATGGAAACTAACAGTTAAGTTGTTCAGAACAGCATGGCTATTATCAGATAAAAATGCATCTGAAATGCTTTTAAAATAGTGGTGACAGCATGTGATTTACCTTCTCTAAAGACTTGAGAACGCTTGGCCTCTCTCGTAGCTTCTGGACACTCAGGGCTATCTTGTGCCGCGCACCTTTGGTCACATTCTGGAAGAAGACGAAGAGTTAACAAAAGGAGGAATCATTGCTCACAGCAACACGGACATCCAGATATCCAGTTACTAAATAACACTCCTGATCACCATCTGTTTCATTAAAGCTATGAAGCAAAGCCAAGACGGCATCTTTTATCTGTGCGGGGAGGCTGTGTATAACTGTACATCGGTGCAGCGATGCTTAATTTCATGGCTCATTGAGGTATCTCTATGCTGGACAAAAAGCGGGCCGTATCTATTCAGCAGTGATGAGGAGGGCAGGGGAAAGAAAGAGAGGACTAACGAGAGAAGCTGACCAACCTGTGACAAACGATGACAAACCTGTGACTCCAGGTGGTGCTCTGTCAGAATCATCATCTCCTCATAAGTCATGTGGGAGAAAAGTGCTGCGTACTTATGAAGACGGAGGCTCTTCAGCCACATGGGCACATCTGAAACAGAAAGTATGCTCATAAGTTGTTATTCTACTCCTGCGGAGTCCTTGTAACTCTAGTCACTGAACAACGAGAAGGATAGAACTCTAACGAACAATAGATACTGCTGTGGAATGCTTGACGCATCTGTGCAGTGCATGTCAAAATAAACACTTCAGATCTATTCGTTGGAGAACGCTGTCCTACTTATTTCTCATGGACATCTGGAGCACAAACAAACAAAGTGAAACATGAGGGGAGACAAAAAAATGGCATCCCACTGAAAAGGCAATTCAACCATTACCAAGTGCAGTAGCCGTTGGCATGTCATGGCTTTTCCCAGAGTGAAATACCAACAACAATGTGCCCGCCCCTGGCCTGTTGTTGGCTTTGAACCCCTGACCCCTGGCGTATTATGGTTGACCTCCTGACCTTTCATGCCACTGCCGTCTTCCTGGAAGGTGTTTCTGGAGCCCTGGTCCTCAGTCTGCTCGCTGCCTGAGGATGCCACACTACTCTGGGGGGACAGGGGCGCGTGGTCAAAGGCCTGTCGCCCCCCCAGGTCGTCCTGGCTCAGCCAATCTGAGCCACAGACCTGTGAATTGGAGGGGATTAGGGACGAGGACCTCTTCAGAGGACTGGGCTGGCCCATCTGACCCATGCCTGGCAGGGGACACAGGAGGGTCAGAATGTTAGAGATAATCACAGTAAACCATCCCTTTAATGAAGGCTAGGCCTATACAGAGAGACTCTTTAGATGTGACAATCATTACGAAGATCACAGACTAAATAGTTGAGCATGATTACATAACCACATGAAGAAAAGGTTGTATTGTATCAATTGGTGGACTCATGCCATATTTAGACTAGATAATGTTAAACAAGGTTGGAGTGTTGTAATGTGGAGCAATGAAATGGAGTATCAGTCTACTCTGTGACACCCACAGAACACAACTGTGAAGAGTTAACGCTAATATTAGCGTCGTAGCTCTTATCAGGGACTTGAGACTGTGGGAAATCACCTCCCCAGTCAGCCTATTGTAGGTACTGACAATCAAATTGCACTGTACAGCCTTACCTAAGGATTGGGGATCAATGAAATGGGGTATCAGTCGATTCAGTACCCAAGTGCTTTTTTCCCCAACGTCCTCCGCAGTTATCAGACTCCAAAACATCCATGTTATATTGTTTTTCCTCTGGAATAGTGTTAAATACACATAGTAGGTTGACTGGTACAATAAATGTGGCTCAATTCAGTGGTTTCAGATTCCCGCAATAAGAGCTACGACGCTAATGTTCTCTGGGTGCCACTGAGTAGACTGATAACCCATGTCATTGATCCATAATCCATAGGTAAGGCTGTACAGTGAAATAAGTATGCCCCCAATGCAATTCTAAAGTCTAATACATCCAGTGTGATTTCAACCGATTTTTGTCAAATTAACAAATGATTGTCTTTTGTTGAATTTATATAACAACATTCCAACCTCGTTTAGCATGATCTATTCAATTCTGGCATAATTCCACTATTTGTATTCATTTGCATCACTGTCAATGACAGAGTTTTATTTTGAAGGTGAACCGCAAATTCCACTATTGTGGCTTATCCTTATTGTGGCTAGCTTCACATAGGTGGGTCCGACCACCATTAATCAAATAAGAACTGTCTTATAAATTAGGGGTATTTTAGATGATGACACCTAGCTAGATAGGTAACTATAGCTACTGAAACAGATTGTGTCGTTTTTCTATGTTTTTGGGGAAGAACATTGTTTGCATCCATCAGCCAGCTAGCAGTTTTTATGACCAGCACTGTCCAGAGCTTGGGGATGTGTCTGCGCTCGTGCTGCAGCAGGTGCGCGAGGCATCGTAGCGTACGTATCGGTGAATCATTGTGACATATTAAATACGAGTGATAGTGTAATCAATGTGTAATAACTACGAAAAAAAATGTATGAACCTGTTAAATTATTCATATTCAGGTCCTGATTGGTCAACAAGTTTATTTGACACGTCAAATAGTGTTATTTGACGTGTATATTTTTTGACACGCAAAGACCCAAACGGCGTTCCATACTGACCTGCGTTGTTGCTGTTGATGGGCGAGGGCATCCCACCCTGGAAAGACGTGTGTCCGTTCTGCCCTGCAGGGGAGGAGCTGGAGGAGGGGGGCTTGTCCAGCCAGCCATGGCCAGGGTCCAGGCCCTCTGCGGAGCCCGGCCACTCGTCTGAGCCCTGGCGGGGGTGGTAGGGGCCGGAGGGGGGCCGGGAGGAGGGTGCTGGGTAGCCGCTGGACAGGTGCTCCTCCAGGTGGTTGAGCCACATGGCCAGCGAGGTGCGGTCGTCCAGGGTGGTGGCCGGGTGGATGAGGGCGTAGGACAGCAGCTGTCTGCTCTCCTCCACAAACAGGCTGCTCTCGATGGTGTGACTCAGCACCTTCTGCAGCAGCTTCATGTACTCACACTTGGCCTCGCTGTTGCGGGGCTGCAGCAGGGGCAGGTGGGAGAGCAGCAGGGACACCGCCTTCTCCATGGGCTCCTGGTGCCACTGGCTCACAATGTCTGGAGAGGTGAGGGACAGAGGAGGGACAGTTATTTACAAGTAAAATAAATTTTTACAGTTAAAAAAACAACAGAAAAATCTTTATTTAACCTTTTTTTTTTACTTGTAGGTCTATCTGTTACATGGTTTTTACACCGTAAGATAGTGTGTACCGGTAATGCAACATGGCTAATCCAATAGGGTTTCAAATGTGTCCTTCAGAAATCTGCAGTCATTAGCTACCTGCATTGTTGGCCTCAGCCTCCAGGATGTGGATCTCAGTGCAGTCTGCCAGCCAGTGCTCCAGGCAGATGTGCAGGAAGCGGGCCTGGGTACGAGATGCTCTCTTCAGCAGGGACAACAGCGCCACCGTCTGCTCACACTCGTTCCAGCCCTTGAACCAGTCCGTCAGGATGCCCACCTGGTCTCGGAACATCATGGCGCGTTCCCAACAGCAAGGGGGGCGGGAATATGTGGGTGGGGGGTTCGGGGGAAGACTGTTGCTCACACTCAGGTTCACTCTGGCCCCGCTCAGCGGCTGCTTTTACACAACAGTCCTGGGATCCCCTCAAAGTGGAGCGAGGGGCCCTCACATGGTTCACGTGCAGGAGATGGGGGTGCTGAGGGGAGGGCTGGGAGGGGGCGTGTTAAATCCAGCTGGTTGTGTCTTAGACAGAAGGAGGATTCTCTCTCAGGTGCATCAGTGTCAGCATCATCCAAATCTTAACAAATCAACAGGGAAGGGAAAAGTACATAAGATACACTGAACAAAAATATAAACGCAACGTGTAAAGTGTTGGTCCAATATTTCATGAGCTGAAAAGATCCCAGGAATTTTCCACTCACAAAAAGCGTATCTCTCTCAAATTTGTTGCAGAAAATTGTTTACATTCCTGCTAGTGAGCATTTCTCCTTTGTCAAGGACAGGTGTGGCATATCAAGAAGCTGATTAAACAGCATGATCATTACACAGGTGCACCTTGTGCTGGGAACAATAAAAAGGCCACAAAAATGTGCAGTTTAGTCACACAACGCCACAGATGTCTCATGTTTTGAGGGAGTGTGCAATTGGCATGCGGACTGCAGGAATGTCCACCAGAGCTGTTTCCAGAGAATTGAATGTTAATTTCTCTACCATAAGCCGCCTCCAACGTCGTTTTAGAGAATGTGGCAGTACGTCCGCAGACCACGTGTATGGCGTCGTGTGGGCGAGCGGTTTGCTGATATCAACGTTATGAACAGAGTGCCCCATGGTGGCGGTGGGGTTATGGTATGGGCTGGCATTAGCTATGGACAACAAACATAATGATCAAAAATACCATGACAATATTTTTTTAAAGGTATATCTGTATTCCCAGTCATGTGAAATCCATAGATTAGGGCCTAATGAAATTATTTCAATTGACTGATTTCCTCATATGAACTTTAACTCAGTAAAATCATTGAAATTGTTGCATGTTGCGTTTATATTTTTGTTTAGTATAATTTAACTAGGAATTTGATGCTTGTACCGAACCCTGATCATGATCACTTGACAATGAAATCCCAATACCAGAAATGCTGTTCATGCAATAAATTGAACTAACCAATATCAACATGGTGGCATGACTGCCACAGACCACAGGCTTGAGTGAGGGCCATCTACAAACACATTTTTTGTGGTTATTTCAATATACTGTGGCTCCAAGATAATAACTATCATGTGAGACAAACACAAACTTACAGGGGCCAATCATGAAATCTGACACTAACCACGTTTCCATCCAGTTTCAGAAATGTCGACAGACAATGTTCGTTCGACATGGTGGGATCGTTCTGTGTCAGTAAAATGTATGGGCTCCCGAGTGGCGTAGCGGTCTAAGGCACTGCATCTCAGTGCTTGAGGCGTCACTACAGACCCCCTGGTTCGATTCCAGGCTGTATCACAACTGGCCGTGATTGGGAGTCCCATAGGGCGGCGCACAATTGGCCCAGCGTCGTCCGGGTTTGGCCGGTGTAGGCCGTCATTGTAAATAAGAATTTGTTCTTAACTGACTTGCCTAGTTAAATAAAGGTAAAATAAAATGATGTGACAAAATGCGGTGGAAACGATTTATTGCGCAATTCTTGATTGAACAACCATCCTGTCAAGGTACATTTGCAGTCACGCGATGCTATGTTGTGTGGTCCTCCCACTTCTACTTGAAATAGCATGCAGTTTATTAGGCTACAGATATTGAACTTTAATGAACTTAACAGGGTGGTGAAAGTGCACGGTGGTGAGCTTGATGCACCTTTCCAAATAATATTGAGGGTCTTCATTTGTATGCTGTAAAATGATGATCGGTGCTTAGCTGCCAATTAACAAATTAGAATGATCTTGCTCATATCCATCTCATCATATAACCTAACCTGTTCAATTTATCAGCAAACTGTTGTCTAGAGAACATGCACGGAAACAAGATTGGGCAAGTTTGCCATTTATAGTAACAGTTTGCTTGTGTGACAAACTTCTAAAAAAAATTACTTAAAATAAACCATTGAAATAATTAAATATATGTTTTTTATTCAGTACATGAGAATTTTAGCGCAAAAGTGTTTATGTGCACTACGTCATCATGCACAGCCTTTTATCCACCAATCCGTTTTGATGGAAACAAACCTCTGGCGGGAAAATTTGCATATTTTGTAATGAGATTTTATCATATTCGCATGAAAACCGGTCACAAATTGGATGGAAACCTAGCTACTGAGACTCAGATTGTTCACTTTGAAATGTATGTCAAACAAAAACCAATGATTGCAAAGTTAAACAAATCATACAGCTCTATGTACAATAACTACTTTGAACAATTTCCACTGAACATTTTACAAAAACATTTATTTGAAGAACAGAATGACGGCACAAACAGCCATTCTGTTACCAAACTTTGCATATGCACTGTTCTTGAAGTAAATGTGTTTTTGTAAAATGTTAAGTGCAAATTGTTCAAAGTCCTTGTGCATAGAGTTGTATGGTTTGTTTTAACTTTGCAATCATTGGTTTTTGTTTGACATACATTTCAAAGTGAACAATCTGAGTCTCACTAATCAGGTTTCCATCCAACCTTTTTATGCAAATAAAGTAAATGTTGGATAAAAAATGTCATGACAGGCCCGATGCAAACATTACATTTTTCGGTAATCTTTCCAAATGTCAACAAAACAAAATACACTAGACAAGGTGGGATATTGTTGTGTCAGTACAATTAATTATGCAAGAAATGTTGGTGGAAACACTTTTATGCTCAAACATTGATATATAAGAGGTTTATTTGGAGTCAAGCAATGACGTGTGGTCGTCCCAGTATGACTCGTCGGGAAAGCATGCAGTTTATTAGGCTACAAATTAAATAAATTATGAGGAACTTCACAGGGTGGTGAAAGTGCAAAGTGATGAGCTTGATGCTCCTTTCCAATAAATATAGGGTCTTATTCAGGTGACATGATAATCTGTGCTTGGCTGCAGTTTGACAAATACAAATGATCTTGCTCTTTTGTCCATAATATTAATCTCATCATTTAGGCCAGGGATGGGCAACTTTGATGGGGGTGGGGGCCACAAAAAACAGAACTCGTCATGAGGGGCCCCAGTGGCTCGTGGGTCTGCGTACCCACATCCCACATTGCGAGCAAAAAAATTTGCCGCCCCTCTCGTGACAGCGAAGATAAAAAAAAACGCTAAATGTAACTTCATTTCCTGCAATTCTGTACATTTTGCCATGGGGCATAGAGAACATGTTGCCATTTTAAAGCAAGTTTGCTTCAATTCTACACATTTTGCCATGGGGCAGAGAGAAGATTTCGCAATTGTATAACTCATTTAATGCAATTCTACTTATTTTGCCATAGGGCTAGAGAAAAATTAGCAGTTTTACAGCTAATTCACTGCAATTCCACACATTTTGCCATACGGTGGAGGCAAATGTTTGCAGTTTTTAATATGATAAATAATGGGCCCCACCCCGGTCTGTATTTCGACAATGCTTACTACAAGTTTAGATAGCTGGCCGCTAGACTAACTTACAAATCTAAAAACATTTAGCTGACATGGGCAGGCTAATTGAGTGACTGCTGATGCACAACCAAATTTCGAAATTGCACCTTGTGTATTCGATTATTCTCTCAACAGTAAGTTGAGACCCCGACTGACTAACTACATTTTTTTTCTTTTTATTTCTTTAAATTAGTCTTCGGGCCTACAAACAGTGGGCCATGCGCGGGCCTACAAACAGTGGGCCATGCGTGCCAGTTGCCCATCCCTGATGTAGGCTATACGTGTGCTCTAGCCAACAACGCGCATGGCCCAGTACAGTTGAAAATACGAAACCCATATATATCTTGTATTTTTGATTCCTTACATGAAAATGTCACTGCAAAAGGTATTTTTATGTGCACTACCACATCACGCACAGCCTATAATCTGCAACAAGTCAATTTGATTGAAACACTTCCGGTAAAATGTGCATATAGTTTTTATGCTCATTTTAGAATATTTGCATGAAACTGTCGCCAATTGGATGGAAACCTAGCTAGTATAACTCGGTTACCGTGGAATTGCCAGAGTAAAGATAGTCTCTGTACAACACGCTAATGCATATTCTTTATTTAGGCCAGCTAATCATAATGCAGGATAATCAGCTTCATGATGCAGTGAAAGTAGAGCACATTATTGCCAGCATCATCACTTCAGCATCAACACAGTTTACGGTAGAGAACTTCCATGCAGAATGCATGCACATTTCTATTGACCATTCAGCCAACATCTGTGAAAGTTTGATAAAGCCAACATCTAGGCCTAGCTGCCCAGTCAATGCATGAGTGTGTTTGACTTGAAGCGAAAAACAAAGACTAATAATAATAATAATAATAATAATAATAATATGCCATTTAGCAGACGCTTTTATCCAAAGCGACTTACAGTCATGCGTGCATACATTTTTGTGTATGGGTGGTCCCGGGGATCGAACCCACTACCTTGGCGTTACAAGCGCCGTGCTCTACCAGCTGAGCTACAGAGGACCACGTTATCTCCATGCAATCTACATGGCTGTCATGTATTATTAGAACAATAAATACTATGTGATGACTTGCAATACAGCTTGTTACAGGGTAAAGTAATGGCTTCACAGGTTGCCAATAGGCCATGGCATGATCAATCAAATCTGAAACGGTCATCCAACCCTCCCAGTATCGCAATGACCACCTGAGTGGTGGTATATAACTTGTACAGAGACCTAGATGTTATGTAGCTATGTTTCCTTTACATAAATAGAACCAGCCTGGTCTAATAGGCTAGACATAACATACTACATGTCAATCCGGGGCACTCAAACTAGTATAATATGTTACATTTGGTATGGTTACATAAGACAAATGGTTACTTAAAGTAAAAACGAAAGTAGGGTGGTTGGTCGTGGCGGGCATATAACGACAACGTTGCGAGTTCGAATCTCATCATGGACAACTTTAACTAATTCGCAACTTTTCAACTAATTACTACTTTTTAGCTACTTTGTAACTACTTAGCATGTTAGCTAACACTTTCCTTAACATACTACTGTACTGTTGGAGCTAGGAACACAAGCATTTCGCTACACCCGCAATAACATCTGCTAAATATGTGTATGTGACCAATACACTTTGATTTGATCCTTAACTTAACTCCTACACTTAACCCTAACCGTTAGCCACCTAGCCAGAATTCGTAACATTGTAAGTTTTTTCAAATTCGTAACATATCATACGAAATAGGTTTTGGACATCCACAAATTAATGAATACCATACTAAACGTGACATATCATACTAAATGGAGTGTCTCGGATTTACGTACAGAATAATACACGGTCCGAGACCAGCCAGCAACCTATAGATATTTGTCCAAGTTTTTAAAAACAGAACGTTACGTTAGTAGCTAAGTTCTGGCTAGGAGGGGCTGTATTAATAGTAGCTAGCTGGGGGGGGGGGATATTCTAACTAGGCTACCTAGCTAGCTAACGTTAGCATAAGACACCAGTCCAGAACCAAGTGCCTACCTATATGGCTAATCAACTACGTTAGATAGTTTGCCAGTAACTATGTGAAACAAAAGAGGGTCCCTTTTTTTTTTTTTACATTTAACGTGAACTATCACAGCTAGCTAACGTTAACTCGCAGCCTTACCTATGGTAAGTTAGCTTGCTAGCTACGTTTGACCAGGTCATATAGTCCCGTGTAGCACAGTTGGTACAGCATGGCGTTTGCAACGCCAGGGTTGTGGGTTCGATTCCCACGGGGGACCAGTATGAAAATGTATGCACTCACTAACTGTAAGTCGCTCTGGATAAGAGCGTCTGCTAAATTACTAAAATGTGAAATGTAAAACGTCATACATGTAGTTAGCTAGTCAGAAAATGTAAAAACAAACCTGTGTGACAACGGCGACGTTTCCAGGGCACGGCTGTTGCAGTCTACTGCACAGGGTGGATTTGATGGGCTAGGGGCAGTTAGTTAGCTAGTTAAAACTAACACCAGGCCTTCACCGTGTAAATAGATGAGGGATTCAGTAGCGACGTTGCTGTTGGAATGTCTCTCTATTTTTCATGTCGTTAAACGACATCACAGTCCTCGCGTTGCAAAGGTCCTCCATGGTCCATTTAGCAAAAAACACGTCAGGTTACATACATTATACCCACATCCCACCCTTCAACTTCTAGCGGTTGGTTTGTTTACCTTCTTTGTGAATTGTCACTTGTTAGCTAGTTAGCTTCCTACCCGATTAAGCTATCTAACGTAGCCGCTAAATCGCTAGCAAGGGGCTATTTGCTTCATTTATAAACGCTGAATGAGACGAAGATTTCGATCCAACAGTTGTCGTTGACTGCTTTGAAAATAATGATTATCTGATTATTTCAAAGATAACATTTAAAAGAGTCTAGCTATGTACAAAATGTTTATTTGAACACAGAGAAATATGGAAAGTACGCTTCGCTAAATCTAGCTAGCCTACTTCGATTCAGAGTTGACGCAACGTCGGGGACCAACGTAATGGCGTTTGGGCGGGGTAAACAAAGAGAAAAGTGCCCCACCTAGTGGATGAAACGCAAACGCCCACACCACTACTAAACTGAAGTTGATCGATATGATCACAGAGTATCCATTATATTGACCAGATACTCAAGTGGCCGCTCTAACAATGGGAAAAAATGGAAGGCAGTCGGGAGGAGGCAAGATCGGATGGGACCATTCTAGCCAATGAGAGGGCATACACACGTGTGAACAACAGGCACAACTCCGATATAAAGTGGTGTTTCTCAAAATTGCCGGGATATCACGTGTCCTACTTATATTAGTACACTCGTAACAACCTAAGCATTACCGAACTTCTATTTGATCAAATAAGCCACACGTAGCAAATAAGCCATGCAATTTTTTGTTGCCCAAATTCGACACTCATGACCTCCATACAAAAACGCCACCTGCAGGAGAAGACAGATTTTGGGACCAGTTATCCCTCTCGCTTTGCCTCTTCCACTTTGATATGATGCATAGCTGCTGTCAAACAAAGCACTCTGTTCATTGAAGTTCAACTCCTTAGTCTCAAACAAACAAACATATTTGGCTTGATTGCATTTAATCAGTTAGATTAACGTTTGATGAATGAAGATAGAAATTACAGAGGACACAGACAGTGACTTGGCAAATGTGTTGTTTCTTGAAATAAAGGCTAAACACACTCATATGTAGAATTAATCACAATATCAAAGAATGCTCAGCTTTCTCTGACTGCACCCATTAAACAAATGTGAAAAGAGAATATCACTTTGTTATTTTATCTTGTTGCAACACTAATTATTTAGGGGTATACAACATTGTATTATTAAAAGGCACGATTTGCTGCCGGATACAGCAAGAGAGGATTGTAGATAGAACTAATGACATCCCTAACATTAGTCATTCTCAAGAAGTCTAGATCTAACACAGTGCTGGGAGGGGGTACTGGTGAGTGCTCTAGTATTTGTTAATGTTTGCCCTCCCCGACTGTATGTGCTACTACATAAAAGGAGGATCTTGAGAGTCAGACAGCATCCTGTCTCAAGCAGTTGGCCGAGGAGGAACTATCTCAACAAGAAGACAGTATCTTTGCAGGCAAGAAACCAAAACCTCTTCTAGAATGGTATGGGAAACCGTTTATACGATATTGCACTTTACCAGGAAAATGTATTTCGGTATGGACGGTGATGTCCTAGTTTAAGTTGTAAAGGTTTTTAGGCTGGCGTAAATGTATTTTTGCTACTCCCCTCCCTTCCCCCCACACTCTCTTGACTCATGATGCAACAAAAGCACTTCCTGGCCTCAATATGTCACTTTAAGATTTTGTTATCAGCTATGCGTTCATGCGTTCATGGAAACTTGCACTTAAGAAATCAAAACAAGTTGCTCTAAAACCTCTTTCCCTGTGTCCCTACCTATTCTCTCTCTCTCTCACTGAGTGAAATATGACAGAACTTTCAATGATGTAGCCTGACAGTAGCAATATGACCAACATATACAATTACAATGTGTCAAAACTTCCCACGATTGATGAACTTGTTTCACATTTACATTCTAGTCAAGCTCTCTGGTTGTGTGCGAGGTGGACGAGAGTCTGAAAGAAAAACTGAAGAAGTTCAGATTTCGAAAAGAGACCAACAATGCAGCCATCTTGAGTGAGTATGACTTCATTGAAAACATGTTCCTCAGTAGCCCAATTGTCATCTGTTTCACCTAATTCAAAAAAACATAATAAACCCAGAAACAGAGAAACATATGTCTAGGACTCAATATAGAATAATTGTCCTATTCCCTCAGTGAAAATTGACATGGCGAAACAGCTTGTGATCCTGGAGGAAGAGTATGAGGCAAGTCACAATGTCTTTCTGAGCTGTTGAATATCCCATACTGAGTTAATAATTACTAAAATTCATCCACACCTGTATCAATACCAGTTCAACTCAAAACACGCTCTCACATTTCAGGACATCTCCCTGGATGACCTGAGGAATGAACTTCCAGAGCGGCAGCCAAGATATCCTTTTATAACAAGTCGGAGTGATACAGCAGAAATCTGTTAACCTCATATTCACCAGAACTGCCCGTGTTAGTTGTATCAATGACCAGTGATTGGATCTCCTTGACAATATAGAGTACATTCATTGTTTACAGCTACAAATACATCCATACAGATGGCAGGGTGTCCTACCCACTGTGTTTCATATTCTCAAGTCCAGTGGGTGAGTATTTCACCCTAATTCAGTGAACAGTTTGTAAGTCGCTCTGGATAAGAGCATCTGCTAAATGACAAAAAAACAGCCAATTGAGTGAAGGATTAGCATTACTGTGCTGCAACATCCCTTTGCACAAAATAACTTTTGGAAGGTAGTAAGTGCTGATAATTGAAAGTAGAGATGAGATTCAATCAGTGTTCATCATATGGAGAGATCAAAAAGGTTCAGTGGACAGACATCTGTGGCTTATACACCATCCTCATCTCAACAGGGTGCAAGCCTGAGCAGCAAATGATGTACGCAGGCAGCAAGAACCAACTGGTCTCCGCAGCAGAGCTCACAAAGGTCAGGACTATTGTCTGTTTCAAGAATTGACTGTTAATAATAATCTGAACATAAGCCCAACCCTAAACACACAAAATAGATAAGTTATAAATGTTCAGAAAATAAGCATGTTTAGCCTGATCCTCCTACCCCTTTTTTCTCAATAGGTTTTTGAGACACGAAACATAGATGACTTGTCTGAAGAGTGGCTGATAAACAAACTGTCTTTCTTTCGCTGAACAGACACTTGTGTTCATTTTGGAAAAAGTGCATGTATTGAACATACCAGTACATTAACTTCATTACCAGTTTGCAATAAATTGCTTAGATTGTCACTTATGTTATTGCATTCTTATTCCTTAGTTATACTCAAACCATTGTTACTAGCCTGGTTGCCAATCTGTTTCTGCTCTCTTGACAACTCCTTGTGGAATTGTCATGCCAATGAGTGACAAGGAATTGATGATAGCACAAACAGATCTAGGACCAGGCTACATTATTGCCACTTCGGAAGGAAAATGTTTTCAGGAATACATGTTATACAGGTTCATTGTAGCGGTTTCTGGGGGGGGGGGGAACAAGAAATGGGCAGAAAAATCTGTTCTTTTGAAAGTTTTTAGCTAAAATGTAAAAAAGCAACACTTTTCCTTACAAAACTATCCTGCATTTTATTGGCTGTTCCAATTACATTTATAATGCATTGCGTCCTCAAATGCTAAGGACAAAGAAAAACGTATTTTAAACAGATTTATGCACACAAGAAAATTCAACAGAAAAAAAGTGTATCTGCTTTTCACACCACTTTATGAAAGTGCCTCATATTGAGTGAGAAATCGACAAACCATAAAGACAAACTAAGACTTAAAATAACAAAATAACAGCTTAAAATAACAAACGAAATATGTTCTTGGTAGGAAATAATTTTGATAAAAACTACTAAGATAGTGGCTCCAGCTATATCTATGAGCTAAAGTCTGACATTTGAGTAACTGGCATTTACAGGTACCCAAAAGCCTTGTAGAAGTCGCTTAAAAGGTTGTGTCTCTCCTAAAAAAGTAGCAGACAGACTAACTCTCAACAGGAATGAGTTGCTGGCCTCAGACTGACTCTGTAAAGACAGGGCTGTTCTGAGGGTGGGGCTCGTTAGCCTGGGCTGGCTGGAGCTCGGGGGTGAGGCATGGTGTGCCGGTGTTGTCACAGTAAGAAGGCTTTTATTCACTGTCACTGCCGTCGCTGGAGTCTGAGGCCTGCTCACTACCACTCCCGCTCTGGGCGCGGCCGCCCTCTGAGTGGTCACTACCGCTACTGTGGGCCGGAGACGCGCTGCCACTCCTTCTCCTCTCCCTATGGCTCTCCTTCTCCTCCTCCTCGCTCCCACTGCCCTCCTCCCCGCTGCTCTGGGCTGCTCCATTCTTGGGCTCATTGTCATCGTCATCACTGTCGTCATCGCTACCGAAGATCTCCACCTCATCCGCCAGCTTGATCTCCTCCTCACCACTCTCACTGCCGCTACCACTGGCCTTCCTCCTCCGCTTCGCTCCCTCCTCTTCATCATCCTCAGCTCCACTCCGCTTTCCATCCTCATCCTCCCTGTCAGAGTCACTGTCAGAGTTGTCTCCCTCGCTCTCGCTGCCTTTCTCCTTCTCATCACCTGGAGACAAACAGATACAGACAATTAGTTCATATGGATCTAAGAAGCAGTGGCAAACAAATAGCCTCTGCAGACACAGTAGTAAACATTGGGGAGGACAGAGAGGGGGGAGACTGACCAGAGTCCTGCAGTTTACCCAAGTCCATGTCCTCTTCTTCATCCTCCGGTTCATGGTTCTCCAGCTGAGCCTTACGCGCGTCCTAATGGACACAAAGACGGATGTCATTATTACTTGGATTATTTAGATGTCTGCAAATGTATACTTCTCTGCTTATGTCCAGTACTACATGCACATCTCTATCAGTGTTGAAGTCCACTTATTAAGTAAACACAGTAGTTTACAGATTGAAAGTAATGCACAGTGTAGAAAACAGCAAAGGAGTGCCTGATTAGCAGTCTCACCTGTGCTTCCAGCTCCTTCTCATTCATGTCTCTGTGCTTACACACCAGCACAGCATTTGTAGTAGACTGGGCTCCAGCCTTAGCTCTCCTCTTACTCAGCCGCACTCTGCAATCCAGGACAACACAGTAAGAACAACAACCTTCACAGGTTTCGTGTCCTCAGGCCAAAACAAACAAACTAAACCCACCCTAGCAAATACAATCTACCAGAACAATGTGACTATCTCATCCAAGAGAATCCCACGTCACCTGCTGTTAAAGTAAACCCAACAGACCCCACTATGAGACCCCCCACCCTGGCCAGTGGTTACCTGGTCTCCAGCTCGTTGTAGTAGACTCCATCTCCGTCTCTGAAGATAAAGAAGTAGTTCTCCTCGTAGCCCTTGCTGGCTTTGTTCTTCACGTTCCAGTTGTACTCCCTGGCTATCTTATAGTCATACCTAGAACACACACACACAAACCATCCTCATCACATCTAGTTCAATGTTACAGTAAGTGTGTTTCAGAGATTCCAACATCATACACGTTCTGTACTTGGACAAGGTGAACCAAGTAGGTGTGAGGAAGTAGACAATGACAACGTGAAAACTGAATATTATTGATAGAGATAGTATAGTTAATATATCAGTATCATTGTTGGTGTGTCCTGTCTACTCAAGGTTAGTGTAAATGCTTGTTGGATTACTCACAGATCATCAGGCATGTAGTCCAGCTCCTCATCCACGTCTCTCTTGCGCTTGCGAATCGTTTCCTCATTGGGAAGGAAGTAGGCCACAAACTGGTTTCCTTCCTCATCCATCATACCTCTGCAGGGCACAACAATGAACAATTCAGAACATTATGTAAATTGTCATAGTGCAGGACGGTCACAGAAAATCAAAGACACAATGTGGCAATGTTCTCCTCACCTAATCATGGCCTGTGACATCATCTCCACACCCTGGGGTGCTGACATGTCTTTAGGAGCAGGATCAGAGTCGAAGATTACCTGAGCACACGGGTTGATCCACATCTGGGGAGCAGAGAACAGAACACACAAATGCTTACTCTTTACCAAAACACACTAGGGCTAGACAACAACAGCTAAACGCATCCAGCTTGGAACAGATACAGGAACCAATGACTCCCCAGAAACAAAGACCATGGGCATAATGCAGATAGGTAGCCAAGACCAATACAATGGTACTGTATGTCCTGTTGAGTGTTTTGGATGCTCACCTTGAAGTCAGGGAACACCGGCATCACCTCCACAGGAGTGACTCTGGGTTTACTGTAGTGCTGGGCAATCTGGGGGAAGAGGAGGAACACAGTGTGTGATGTACAGATGTAGGATCTTAATTTGATCGCTTTTGTTGCTGAGAATTCTCCTGTTATATTATACAGCTATATTAACAGTGTACCACTTTTCATGTAGCCTCATTTTGACCAGCTAATAGCCTAACCACCAATCAAGCAACATTATGGACTAAACATAAAAATCCTGTTGCTGCAGGATTATTTTGCTGCGACAATATAGGTACAATTAAGATCTGACATCTGTACAATAACTTTGTTCGTGATGGAATTAATCATATTAGAAGGAACATACAATGAACTGTGTGATCTCTGTGTAGCTGGACATTGACTTTGATGTTGTTACTGAAATACCTATTTGGACTGAATATAGCACAATAAATTGTGCAGAGCCAAACACGGGGCACTCTCACCGGTTTCTGTGCATCCTCAAAGGTCTTTTCAATAGCAGCAATCTGGCTGTCCCTATCCTTGTATATCTCCTCCTCTGTGAACTGCTGTTTGACAGACACACCGATCCTAAGGACAGAACACATAGGTTATAGAAGGGGTGGGACAAACAGAGAAAACACTACAAAATGGGAAGTGTGTATGCTGAATGTGGTGGTTAGCTAGCCTGTTAGGTCACACTCACTTGACTTCCACTTTCTCATTGGAGACTCCATATCTGTTGAACTCTGTAGAGATGTACTCAGTCTTCCTCATCCACGGGACCACCTTGGCGTGCTGCTGAGATCTACAGGAAAACAAACAAACGGCTCATAACACAGATTCCAAGTCATTCTTAACATTTTAGTTGAATTTTGTCATACAGATACTGTGTTGACTGGTACACAGTCTGTATCCAAACCTTTTCGAGCTGGATGGAGCTGTGATGTCTTCTTCCAATAACTTCTCATCAGCTGGATCCAGAAGAACTAGAAAAATAAGGATGGGACGATTCTAATTCAATACTACACAAGCTTCAAGTAACCACCACAAAAATATACTGACTGTGTGGTATAACTGTGTATGTGGTTCAGAAACGTACTGCTGGGGTCGACGCGGTAGGTGTCTGGGTTAATGAGGTCGATGGTGACGCCAAGGTCAGGCTCAGTCAGCAGTTCATGTTTGTGTTGCTTCTCTAACGATGTAGCCTTGTACTGCACAAACCTGTCAACATCAGACAGAGCAACATCCAGTCACATCAGTCAGCTACAGTACGGTATTTATAGAAGGCGGCTTAGAAAATAAAAGCTACAATACATTAAATAGACATACCAACATTTGGAATGACCTTTATAGCAGAAGGAACTTGGTAGGAACAAGGGTGTTTACCTGTGCTGGTCAAATGGATATGTGATGAATTTGGGATCAAATGGGATGTCAGGCAGGCTGTTGCAGTACTTTACTCGACAGACCACTCCAGACCTGGGAGATTGGTTGGGACAAACATAGAAGCACACATTTAAAAAATGTATAGAGAAGAAGTAGTCATCAAAAAAATGTTCTATCAACCACTAATGCCACATATCCTCATAACCCAAAGAGATAACTACCTAATGGTCATATGGGTTTTGATCTGTCCATTATATCTCCAGCCCTCCCCTTTGCATTTAAAAACACACAATAACTTGAATTGTAACTGAATCTCTGTTTGGTTGAAACATGTCAAAGAAACTGCATGCATGCATACCTCTCTGGAACAGTTCTGTGTGATGAACTCCTAGACATGTGGAGAGAAAAAACAAGTGTTGTTAGCTACACACTCTGCTGAGACTGAATAAATTGGAAGTAACACAGCACCCATTTCAATATTTTAACTTATGACGGGACAATCAGAACATATGTAAATTATGATGATCTTTAACTAGCCTTGTCGTCATTAGCTAGGTTAGCTAACGTTAGCTAGTTGCGGCAAAGAAGATAAATCGGAGAGGATATTTACCTGTCACCATCTGAGTCTCGCTGGGCTTGTGTCTGTATAGTTGGAGCCATTATCTTAAAATAATGATCACGGCTGGAAGCACAACTTCATATAAATGCAGACAACCGATCAAGTAACTCCTTACTAAAACACTTTACCTGAAAGAAAGAGAAACTCCGTTGACTACCTAGCTAGCTAATTACTTACTCCAAAGTACTCCGAGCGTGTTCTCTTTTTCCCTTTCTGTCCTGGCTGGCTGCGTCTTGCTACTAGTAGGACCCCTAATATTTTCATGGGTAGCTTCGGAGCGGCCTGAATATATTGCGTCGCAGATCTACGGTCAGTTTTTGCTATATAATAATATAATAATATGCCATTTAGCAGACGCTTTTATCCAAAGCGACTTACAGTCATGCGTGCATACATTTTTGTGTATGGGTGGTCCCGGGGATCGAACCCACTACCTTGGCGTTACAAGCGCCGTGCTCTACCAGCTGAGCTACAGAGGACCTATATATCGTATGTGGATTTGTGGTAGGCAGTTGTACCTTAAACTGGCACAATTTCTACGAAATTGAAATATGAAACTGTTTGAAATAGAAGTGCAACAACAAGCTTGGAAAATGTCAGAATTTATTCTGTCTTCGGATGCAAACAAATAAAAACAAACGCACCATTGATGTCACTGCCCAGTTTAAGCCCTGACATGCCACTTTCCTAAACAATAATAATAATAATAATAATAAGCCATTTAGCAGACGCCTTTATCCAAAGCGACTTACAGTCATGCGTGCATACATTTTTGTGTATGGGTGGTAAGTCGACATTAAAAAGACAATACTTGTGTTAGGCTATGCCTGACATTACAGAAGGACTATCATCAATTAAGACAATTTACAAGTTATGAACAGATACAAATCGAAATGTGGAATTAATCTATGGATTGTAATAATTTTCCTCATTTGCTATTAGAGCTTTCATGACATTATTATTGAGGTGTGAGCTTTACAACAGCAACAAAAAACAAGGACACCCACATCTATGGTCTTCATCAAAAAAGCTACATTCAGCATTTTAGTTTGAGTGCAAATTACAAAACTTGCAATACACTGATGAGTGCAAATTATATTTTCATAATGTTGGAACATTTCCAAGAGTAAAGCTTTTCGTTGAATATGTGTATCATGTCAATAATGTTAGTGTTTTACATAACAAAACAATCCAGTGACACTGTCATGTAAGTGCCCAGACTGAAGCAGATTATGTATACAGACAGATTTGTGAAAACAAACAAATAAACAAACAATAAACAAACGTGTACAACCATGATAATGTGCAAGTCTGCTGAAATCCACAAAAAATACATTGACTATGGACTAAACCTCAGTCAAAAATATTTTTTCTAAGCATCTGCCAAGTGTTTTCACATTGTTTGACCTATCACATATTCAAACAGACAATAGAAATAGAACATCTGTATGATGGTTCATGCTTTGGTGGGGAACACTTAGCAGCCTCACTATGCATCTATTCCACAGTTACGGCAGGACCCCCTCCCTGGTTCTTCCTGCCAAGCTGGGTGTCTCTACCCATATCCAACAACAATCCAACTGCATTCAATTCAGTTTTGTTCATGTTGACAATGACAATGACCATGCACTAAATCTATGACGGAACCAGGAGCAGGGAAGTAGAAAAGAACGACTGATTCTCATTATTTTATAGGAGTGTCTCAAACATACAGCTCCCATCATTTTATATCTGGAGAGAACAATCCATTATGTGCTGTTCCTCATATTCTTTCCCTATCTCAGGTCTGCATCTGTCCAGAGGGACCCACTCTGTGGAAAGAGAACAATGGAGACTTTATTCATGAAAGTGTCAAGTACTCAACCTGATCATGCCTATTCTCTTGTCAGCATCTGTAAACACATTATTGTGCCATGCTACATTGTAATAACTATTGACAACAGTATAGTTTCCCATTTCAGATACAAGTCATAGTACTGCATTTCATCTGATCACACCTAAGAACAGATTGAAATCAAAATTAGGACTCACCTGCTCAACATGTACAGCATTTGGCCGGGGTCATCTGCAAATACTCTGTAGTAACAGAATGAGAAAGGACGGTCTGTTTGATACTTCATCTGGATATTTATAAGATGATTAAGAATCAGCAAGTTGCCTGTGTGTAAAATATGATTAGGTACTCATACCCATCTCCCCAGTGATAAAATGCCTGGTCCTGGTAGAAGATGCATAGGTACAGCCACACGCTTATGGTCTCCACCCAGAAGATTACAAAAAGGAACCATAGTGAGGAGACTAGCAGCTCACACACCATCATGGGGCTTCTACAATGAGAGAGCAGAGAGAGGAGAGTTAAACCATAGGGGAACATAACACTACAGTCCTCTAAAGACCAATAGTGAAGGTACTGGTGGGAGCAACATGAGAACTGCTAGTCCTGAAGAAAGATAACAATATTAAACAATGGCAATTTTAGATCTTGATTGCAAACAGGGTTTGGTTTTTGGTTGAAAGCAAGGACATTTCAGGGATTATCAACACTAGCACATGAACTCAAGCCCAAACCAAACAAGCAGTATGTTGGTCTTTGCAAACTAGCAGATGTCCTTGCTAAGTATGGAGGAAAGTTGATCAGCTGTGTTCAGTGAGAGTGTAGCTAGCTGCTAGCTAACTCTCAATCTTGGTGACATGTATCATTGCCAGCTAACAATAAATATTGGAAATAAAGTATCTTACCTTTTAATCGTGATGGGAGCTGATTTAACGGTATCCAAGTCCGTGAATATCAATAACATTCATGGAGGCAAGATGTTTAGCTAAACTTGCTTGTTCTAGCTAGCTATTCACAATGCTACAGCTAGATAGCAATTAGCACCAGCTGACTGGGAGTTTTTTGTATTGTTGGCAAGCTAGAACAGTTAGCTAGCTTGCTTAATAACTAATTTGAGAAGTTAATATGGTTTTACTTTATAAAATATAACATTGTATTGCTATTTAGCCAGCTAACATGCATGTTTTCATTGTTCATGGACAGCTTTGCCTGCATGCTCCAGCAAATGTTACCAGTGAGTTGAGTTTCCGGGAGTCAGAATGCGCAGTACTGCGCAGAATTTGGGGAGCAAAGATTTGAGCTACACGCCCTAGTCTGGGTACCAGTCTGTTGAACTATCATTCCACTACTTGCTAGTCCATGTCATATGTGTGTAGCAGGCAACAACAAAAAAGTTCAGCATCTCTGCTTTGGCAAAAAGGGTAGTGGTATAATTAAGAACAGTATCTTGCAGGATTCAATAGTTGGAATTGTAAGAGTTGTTGCCCTGTCCCTTTCTCTGCAATTGTCATTCTAATGGAATCCAGAAAGAACAAAACCCTGTCCTCAAACATTTACATAAAAAGGTGCAAAGTTATGGGCAAACACACAAAACATCCACATCAAATTAAATATTTTTTTTGATCAAATAATATGGAAAACAACCACTTTTTGTGCAGTACTCATTAACCATCCTTACAAACCACGTGATGTAAATGTACATTATTGTATTGTACCTGTAGACTTTCCATCACCCTGAAGAAAAACATTGCACAATACAGTAATTGAGTACATTGAGACATCAAGTGGTTGGTGATGATATGATGTGGCTCAGTCGTCAGAACATGGCGCTTGCAACGCTAGGGTTGTGGGTTCGTCTCCCATGGGGGAACAGTATGAAAATATATGCACTCACTACTGTAAGTTGCTCTGGATAAGAATGTCTGCAGAAAATGAATGAATAGACCAATTCAGTTTTCACATAGAAACAAGTTGTATTTGCGAAGTATTTCAAGAAACTGGAAAACTTATATCAAGCAAGTGTTTTTATGTTCCACAAGTATTATCAGATTAACTGTTTTGTATAGATAATTATCAGACTTAAATTACAAATGCTGGTAAACACTCAAATACATTTAGTTTAAACATTTTCAGAAAAGTAATGCACTGGGCCTTTACTAGTTTTGTATTTGCGGACAGATATAGACCTCTTCAGCTCGGGCATTTGGGGGTGGAGAGAACAGAGGAGAGCGCCGACATTTGGGGTCACCTAATTATTCAGCCATGGGTCAAGGGTAAAGTCATAGCTATGCTTGTATTTTTTTAAAAGTATTAAAGTCTCCATCAAGGTTACTTATCAAAAGAGTGTGGTTCATCGAACGAACTCGGTCACATTTCACCCCCCTTTGATCTCATTCTCAGAAATCATGGCACCAATATAACTGACTGGGTTCGAAATCAGGCCTACTGCACAACAACAACACTTTCTGTGGCAAACAGACAGATCTGTGCAACCCATTTAATGAGAGTGCAACGGAGGTGGTTTGGTGATCTATGCATGTGATGAGCAACCTTGCCTGAGACCTGAAGACATCATGTTTGACTGGTTTTAATGTCTTTGGTTTGACTGATGGGGTTCTAACCTAGATCTCCTGTGCGTCAGACAATGCAACTTTTCAGGTCTCAGACAAGTTACTCATCACATGAACTCCTCCTTGAAGAGGCCCATCCAAGTCACAGGACCAATGCCTAGGCTTTACCGCAACAGGCTAACACAGTCTTAACCCAGTCAGTCACCTGTTAACCTTATAATGATTACCCTTGCCGGAAGACCTGAAACTAACAACATCCAACACAAACTAACACATGTCAAACTAACATGTCTTCAGGTCTCAGCTCAGGCAAGGTTCTCATCACATAAGCATGGATCACCAAACTATGCTCTTTTGATGAGTAACTTTGCTGGATCTTGAAGACTTGTATTAGTGTAGCAGATAGGGATCTGTGGAACTCACTCCTCAGCCTTAAGTGTCACCCCTTGCACAATTGAAGAAGGCCTTTTTTAATAGCACAATGGGTTGGAATGCTTCAGGAGGGCGGTCACGTGTTTTCGAGGCAGAAGTCTTGAGTTCGAGTCTCCATATGAGCTGAATCAGGGGGAAGCAGTACTCGTTAAGCAAGCAGGTTGTCGTCCTTTACATGAACTTCCTGAACTTATCCCTATAGGCTTTAGCTAAGTGGGCTAACACAGTCTTGTGACATGCAGGATACCTGGTTTGAACCCAGTTAGTCACAAGAGCAAGATTAAATAGGGAGGGGAAAGGCTTTTCTTAGAAGGACTATGACAGCCAGGGTTATTAAACTATATTCTTATCGGGGCCAAATTGCGATTTATTTTGTGACACTCCCTGTGAACATCATAGAGGGGAACAAAAGGCACATCCATGTTCAAAAGAGTCAAGCTTTCAGGAATGGGATTATACTAGGGGTTCAAATGCTAGAGCCAAATTCATAGGAAGAATATAAATTCAACATGCCACATTAACTTCAGAAACCGGCAGAAGCTTCCATCAACACAGCCTTTGATTCTATCTGTTCTCCTTTACCTTTCCTGGCTGGCAGGATGTTGTCTCTGGTTTTGAATCTGAATTTAGATAACTGAATCTGAATGCATCGGAGAAGTTGAATATATGAAAACCTTGATAAACGTGAAATTATAGTTTGTAAACTTGATACACAGACAATGAATGCAATACTGTATCTACACTACATGACCAAAAGTATGTGGACACCTGCATGTCGAACATTTCATTCCAAATTCATGGCCATTAATATGGAGTTGGTCCCCCCTTTGCTGCTATAACAGCATCCACTCTTCTGGGAAGGCATTCCACTAGATGTTGGAGCATTGCTGCGAGGACTTGCTTCCATTCAGCCACAAGAGCATTAGTGAGGTCGGGCACTGATGATGGGCGATTAGGCCTGGCTCGCAGCCCGCGTTCCAATTAATCCCAAAGGTGTTCGATGGGGTTGAGGTCAGGGCTCTGTGCAGGCTAGTCAAGTTCTTCCACACCAATCTCGACAAACCATTTCTGTATGGACCTCGCTTTGTGCACGGGGGCATTGTCATGCTGAAACAGGAAAGGGCCTTCCCCAAACTGTTGCCACAAAGTTGGAAGCACAGAATCGTCAAGAATGTCATTGTATGCTGTAGCGTTAAGATTTCCCTTAAACTGGAATTAAGGGGCCTAGACCGAACCATTAAAAACAGCCCCAGACCATTATTCCTTCTCCACCAAACTTTACAGTTGGCAATATGCACTGGGTCAGGTAGCGTTCTCCTGGCACCCGCCAAACCCAGATTCGTACCGTCGGACTGCCAGATGGTGAAGCGTGATTCAACACTTCAGAGAACGCGTTTCCACTGCTCCAGAGTCCAATGGCGGTAAGCTTTACACCACTCCAGCCAACGCTTGGCATTGCACATGGTGATCCTAGGCTTGTGTGAGGCTGCTCGGCCATGGAAACCCATTTCATGAAGCTCCTGATTAACAGTTCTTGTGCTGACGTTGCTTCCAGAGGCAGTTTGGAACTCGATAGTGAGTGTTGCAACTGAGGACAGACGATTTTTACACGCTACGTGCTTCAGCACTCGGCGCTCCTGTTCTGTGAGCTTGTGTGGCCTACCACTTAGCGGCTGAGCTGTTGTTGCTCCTAGACGTTTCCACTTCACAATCACAGCACTTACAGTTGACTGGGGCAGCTCTAGCAGGGGAGAAATTTGACAAACTGACTTGTTGGAAAGGTGACTGAGGGTGCCAAGTTGAAAGTCACTGAGTTATTCAGTAGGGACATTCTACTGCCAATGTTTGTCTATGGAGATTGCATGGCTGTGTGCTCAATTTTATACACCTGTCAGCAACGGGTGTGGCTGAAATAGCCGAATGCACTAATTTGAAGGGGTGTCCACATACTTTTGTATATATAGTGTACCATATTGCAACTGAATATACAGCTCTGGAAAAAATTAAGGGACCACAGCAAATGTTTCTTAAATCAGCATCTCTACATGTACAGTGAGGGAAAAAAGTATTTGATCCCCTGCTGATTTTGTACGTTTGCCCACTGACAAAGAAATGATCAGTCTATAATTTTTTTTTTTTTTTTTTTTTTTTTTTTTATATATATATTTTTTTGTCTGCATCACTTCCAATCCCCCATTTTTTTTTTGTATATATATATATTCCCCTTTATTACTTTTCAACCCCACCATCCTTTCCCTACTTGGAGTAAATTAGTGAACAACAACGCCCAGGCCTCTACTTCCGGTCTATAATTACTATCTACACCTTATGGACAGTTAATTTTACAATAATTCTATATCCATATATATATATATATATATATATATTTATTTATTTATTTTTTTGCTCCTGAACTTCTTCTACTCTCAACCTCTCCGATCATTTTCATGATGTCCATCCGGTTTGCTTCTAAATGCCATATCTTTCTAACTGTGCTCTTTCCCAAAAGCTCCCAACATACAACCTATATACTTATTATGGACACAGTATGCTTACATTATTAGCTATCTTTGTTATTATTTGTTGTTATTTGTTATTAGTCCCATCCTTCAACTCTATTCAATACCTCCCATCTATCTCTTAACACCATCCATATAGGATTTCTATTTGCCATATATATTTCAACCATACTGTGATGTTTTACAAAAGTTCTGAACATTTCTATTCTCATTGCTTCTACAGATTGTGAATTAAAAATAAACATTTTTGCTAAAAGTATTATTATATTATTGATTGATTGACTATGACTTTTCAGATCACCCAGTAATGCTATCTGCAAGGTTAGTTCCAGGTAAATATTGCAATCCTTTAGCCATTCCTGGACCTGTGTCCAAAAACAAGCTACAAATGGACAGAACCAAAACAAATGATCTAATGATTCTATCTCTTCACAGCAAAATCTGCAGAGCTGTGAAGATTGTATCCCCCATATAAATAACATTCTATTGGTAGCAAGAATTTTATATAATAATTTAAATTGAAAGATTCTAATTTTTGAATCCGGTGTCGTTTTGCGTGTCAGTTCATAAACACTATGCCATGGGATTGGTACCTCAAAGATCTCTTCCCAACTATTTTGCAATCTATATGGGACGGCTGTCAATCCTTTGGTCCTTAAGTGAAACTGATATACTTTTTTATTTATCACAGTTTTCCTTAACCAATTATGTTCTTTAATGCAAGGCCGACAGACAAGTTCCTTACTTTCTCCCCCTTCAACTTTCCTCTTCCACTTTTGCGGTAAGGCTGCAATTATTTGGTTGTAATTTTGGGTAGAGCAGACATTTCCATATGTTTTTGTTAGCTGCATGTGCGACATAACTCCACCAGTCCTACCGATGATATCATTTACGAAGATTATACCTTTTTTAAACATTCTGTCAACAAATATAGTTTTTTTGTCAATTAGTATATTTGAATTTAACCACAATATTTGTTGCATTATTTGTTCTGTCGTTTCTGGAGGATTAAATTGAAATTGCAACCAACTTTCTATGGCTTGTTTTAGAAATAGTGACATTTGGGAGATTATTTCCTTTTCAAATAACTGAAAGTGAGAGATTGTAATCTGAATAAAGGGAAAAAGGCCTTTCTTGAACAGTGGGTGAGACAATCTTACTAATTTGCTTGAGAACCAGTTCGGATTTAAGTATAACTTTTGGATGACTGAAGATTTTAGTGATAGGTCTAATGCTTTAATATTTAATAATTTCTGTCCTCCGAATTCATATTCATTATATAAATATGCTCTTTTAATTTTGTCTGGCTTGCCGTTCCAAATAAAATTGAATATTTTTTTCTCATATATTTTAAAAAACTGTTTGCTAGGCGTAGGCAAGACCATAAGCAAATAGGTAAACTGGGATAATACTAAAGAGTTAATCAGGGTGATTTTTCCACAAATTGACAGGTATTTTCCTTTCCATGGTAGTAAGATCTTATCTATTTTTGCTAACTTTCTATTAAAATTTATTGAAGTGAGATCATTTATTTCCTTTGGGATATGTATTCCAGTATATCCACATCACCATCAGACCATTTTATTGGTAAACTACATGGTAATGTAAAAATTGTATTTTTTAGTGATCCAATACGTAATATAGTACATTTGTCATAATTTGGTTTTAATCCAGAGAGGTTAGAAAATGTATCTAGATCCTCTATGAGGCTGTGGAGGGATTCTAGTTGTGGATCTAAAAGAAAACATGAATCATCTGCGTACAATGACACCTTTGTTTTTAAGCCCTGTATTTCTAATCCCCTGATATTATTATTGGATCTGATTTTAATAGCTAACATCTCGATGGCCACAATAAATAGATATGCCGATAGTGGACAACCTTGTTTCACTCCTCTTGATAGTTTAAAACTTTCTGAGAAATAGCCATTATTTACTATTTTACACCTAGGGTTACTATACATGATTTTGACCCATTTTATAAGAGATTCTCCAAAATTGAAATGCTCCAGGCATTTATATATAAATTCCAGTCGAACTTTATCAAATGCCTTTTTCGAAGTCTGCTATGAATAGCAGGCCTGGTTTCCCATATTTTCCATAGTGTTCTATTGTTTCCAATACTTGCCTTATATTATCTCCAATGTATCTTCCATGTAAAAAACCTGTCTGATTAGAATGAATAATATCCGACAATACCTTTTTAATTCTATGCGCTATACATTTTGCTAGGATTTTTGCATCACAACACTGAAGTGTAAGGGGCCTCCAATTTTGTAAATGGACTGGATCTTTATATTTTCCACTTGTATCCTGTTTCAGTAATAATGAGATCAGACCTTCTTCTTGAGTGTCAGATAATCTACCATTTACATAGGAGTGGTTAAAACATGCTAATAACGGTCCTCTTAGTATATCAAAAAAGGTTTGGTATACCTCGATTGGTATGCCATCCAACCCTGGAGTTTTCCCCGACTTAAAGTCTTTAATTGCATCCAGAAGTTCCTCCTCTGTAATTTCACCTTCACATGAGTCTTTCTGTGTGGCTGTTAATTTGACATTATCAATAGAAAAAAAATCTCTACAATTAGCTTCAGTCTATAATTTTAATGGTAGGTTTATTTGAACAGTGAGAGAAAGAATAACAACAAAAAAATCCAGGAAAACGCATGTCAAAAATGTTATAAATTGATTTGCATTTTAATGAGGGAAATACGTTTTTGACCCCCTCTCAATCAGAAAGATTTCTGGCTCCCAGGTGTCTTTTATACAGGTAACGAGCTGAGATTAGGAGCACACTCTTAAAGGGAGTGCTCCTAATCTCAGCTTGTTACCTGTATAAAAGACACCTGTCCACAGAAGCAATCAATCAATCAGATTCCAAACTCTCCACCATGGCCAAGACCAAAGAGCTCTCCAAGGATGTCAGGGACAAGATTGTAGACCTACACAAGGCTGGAATGGGCTACAAGACCATCGCCAAGCAGCTTGGTGAGAAGGTGACAACAGTTGGTGCGATTATTCGCAAATGGACGAAACACAAAATAACTGTCAATCTCCCTCGGCCTGGGGCTCCATGCAAGATCTCATCTCGTGGAGTTGCAATGATCATGAGAACGGTGAGGAATCAGCCCAGAACTACACGGGAGGATCTTGTCAATGATCTCAAGGCAGCTGGCACCATAGTCACCAAGAAAACAATTTGTAACACACTACGCCGTGAAGGACTGAAATCCTGCAGCGCCCACAAGGTCCCCCTGCTCAAGAAAGCATATATACAGGCCCGTCTGAAGTTTGCCAATGAACATCTGAATGATTCAGAGGAGAACTGGGTGAAAGTGTTGTGGTCAGATGAGACCAAAATCGAGCTCTTTGGCATCAACTCAACTCGTCGTGTTTGGAGGAGGAGGAATGCTGCCTATGACCCCAAGAACACCATCCCCACCGTCAAACATGGAGGTGGAAACATTACGCATTGGGGGTGTTTCTGCTAAGGGGACAGGACAACTTCACCGCATCAAAAGGACGATGGACGGCGCCATGTACCATCAAATCTTGGGTGAGAACCTCCTTCCCTCAGCCAGGGCATTGAAAATGGGTCGTGGATGGGTATTCCAGCATGACAATGACCCAAAACACACGGCCAAGGCAACAAAGGAGTGGCTCAAGAAGAAGCACATTAAGGTCCTGGAGTGGCCTAGCCAGTCTCCAGACCTTAATCCCATAGAAAATCTGTGGAGGGAGCTGAAGGTTCGAGTTGCCAAACGTCAGCCTCGAAACCTTAATGACTTGGAGAAGATCTGCAAAGAGGAGTGGGACAAAATCCCTCCTGAGATGTGTGCAAACCTGGTGGCCAACTACAAGAAATGCCTGACCTCTGTGATTGCCAACAAGGGTTTTGCCACCAAGTACTAAGTCATGTTTTGCAGAGGGGTCAAATACTTATTTCCCTCATTAAAATGCAAATCAATTTATAACATTTTTGACATGCATTTTTCTGGATTTTGTTGTTGTTATTCTCTCTCTCACTGTTCAAATAAACCTACCATTAAAATTATAGACTGATCATGTCTTTGTCAGTGGGCAAACGTACAAAATCAGCAGGGGATCAAATACTTTTTTCCCTCACTGTATGACAGCCATTCCATTCCAGTGTCTGTTGAATTCCAACACAGGCACACCTCATTCTACTGAATTAGGTACTGATTAGGTGATCACATGAACCAAATCTTATTTAACGAGGAAAAGTATAAAAACCACTGCTGTGGTCATCACTATCCTCTTGCAATATGACCAGCTGGATGGCAAAAACAGTGCTAATAGTACCTCAAAAGTAATATTAATAAAAAAATAACTATTGACCATGCCAAAAGTTTTGAGTGATGAAAAGAAGGGTTCAATTCTGGCTTTACTGGCAGAGGGATACATTCAGGTTGCTTCCATCCTTAAAATGTCAAAGACGGCGGTTCATAAGAACAAGGTCAAGCAGCAGACATTGCGGACAACAAAGCTACAGACCGGCAGAGGGCGAAAACGACTCTCTACTGACCGGGATGACCGCCAACTCATTCGAATGTCACTCAACAACTGAAGTGACCTACAAAAAGAATGGCAAACGGCAGCTGGGGTGAAGTGCATGGCGAGGACGGTTCGAAACAGGCTCCTAGGGGCAGGGCTGAAGTCGTGCAAAGCTAGAAAAAAGCCCTTCATCAATGAGAAGCAAAGAAGAGCCAGGCTGAGGTTTGCAAAAGTCCATTAGGATTGGACCATAGAGGACTTGAGTAAGGTGTCAAGTTGCGTCAATTCAAATCTGGTATTTGAACAAAAAGAGGTCAATACACGTCTTCTAAGATAGACTAGTATTTTAATTAATGCAAACACTTGAATGGTAAATATGATGTTCGTATATACGGGCCCACTGAAACACCACGCAGGGCAGACAGAGAACTAACTTTTTTTAAACCCAAGGTTCTTCTTTAATACTCTGACAGTGATAGTTCCTGCTCCAGGCTGGGCCTGTCAGAGTAGAGGCTGGGTGTGGTTTAAACTTACCCAACCTATCGTTGGCGCTCAGGCTGGTCCCAGACCCTTGGCGTATCCCTGTTGCCAGGCGTTAGTTGTTTCTGTAACTTGTCTAGAAAGTCAGCACTTCTTCATTGTAGCAGTACACATGTCCTTGAGCAGTTTAACAAAGATGCAGTGTGTGTGTGTGAGTCACAAGTTTATCTCAGCCTACCCCCTAATGGTTCCTCACATTAATCACAGCTTGTTATGTTAAACAATCTATATCAGTACAGCACAAACCTATTATGTTTAATCATTAATGTATTCTTTCTAAGCTAGGCATCACATCTAGTTGTAAGAGCATAGATCCCAACAAAGGTAATCTCTGATGAGTCCCATTAACACCTGGTCGTCTAATGGTTAGACGGAGACCTGGAGAGGCCTACAAGCCACAGTGTCTCGCACCCACTGTGAAATTTGGTGGAGGATCGGTGATGATCTGGGGGTGCTTCAGCAATGCTGGAATCGGGCAGATTTGTCTTTTTGAAGGACGCATGAATCAAGCCACGTACAAGGTTGTCCTGCTTCCTTTTGCTCTGACATTGTTCCCCAACTCTGAGGATTGGTTTTTCCAGCAGGACAATGCGCCATGCCACACAGCCAGGTCAATCAAGGTGTGGATGGAGGACCACCAGATCAAGACCCTGTCATGGCCAGCCCAATCTCCAGACCTGAACCCCATTGAAAACTTCTGGAATGTGATCAAGAGGAAGATGGATGGTCACAAGCCATCAAACAAAGCCGAGCTGCTTGAATTTTTGTGCCAGGAGTGGCATAAAGTCACCCAACATCAATGTGAAAGACTGATGGAGAGCATGCCAAGACGCATGAAAGCTGTGATTGAAAATCAGGGTTATTCCACCAAATACTGATTTCTGAACTCTTCCTTAGTTAAAACATTAGTATTGTGTTGTTTAAAAATGAACATGAACTTATTATCTTTGCATTATTCGAGGTCTGACAAGACTGCATCTTTTTTGTTATTTTGACCAGTTGTCATTTTCTGCAAATAAATGCTCTAAATGACAAAAGAATTAATTAAAAATTTAAATTTTTATTTGGAATTTGGGAGAAATGTTGTCAGTAGTTTATAGAATAAAACACAAAATTTAATTTCACCCAAACACATACCTATAAATAGTAAAACCAGAGAAACTTATATTTTTCCAGAGCTGTATATTGAATTTGAATATTGAATATTCTAAAAACCGAATGCAATATTCATTCAATTGTTTCAAATCATGAAATACAAGTTCAATTTCTGAATTCAAATGTTACATTTTTGCATTACAAATTCAAAAAAGATTACATTTAAATGCAATATCCTAGTACACATTCAAATTATGGAATTAAAATACAATATCTGTTGGCACTGAAATCGCTCCATACATATGCCAAATTCGGCAAATGACAGAGTACAAGTAGTGGAATGTAATAACTGAACAGAATAGCAACCAGGCTCAATGATTCTGTACAAAGCGCACATTTTCTAACACAATGTTTACATTTACATTTACGTCATTTAGCAGACGCTCTTATCCAGAGCGACTTACAAATTGGTGCATTCACCTTATAACCAGTGGGATAACCACTTTACAATATGTATTATTATTATTATTTATTTAAAAAATTTTGGGGTGGGGTAAGGGGGGGTAGAAGGATTACTTTATCCTATCCCAGGTATTCCTTAAAGAGGTGGGGTTTCAAGTGTCTCCGGAAGGTGGTGAGTGACTCTGCTGTCCTGGCGTCGTGAGGGAGCTTGTTCCACCATTGGGGTGCCAGAGCAGCGAACAGTTTTGACTGGGCTGAGCGGGAACAGTGCTTCCGCAGAGGTAGTGGGGCCAGCAGGCCAGAGGTGGATGAACGCAATGCCCTCGTTTGGGTGTAGGGACTGATCAGAGCCTGAAGGTACGGAGGTGCCGTTCCCCTCACAGCTCCGTAGGCAAGCACCATGGTCTTGTAGCAGATGCGAGCTTCAACTGGAAGCCAGTGGAGTGTGCGGAGGAGCGGGGTGACGTGAGACAACTTGGGAAGGTTGAACACCAGACGGGCTGCGGCATTCTGGATGAGTTGTAGGGGTTTAATGGCACAGGCAGGGAGCCCAGCCAACAGCGTGTTGCAGTAATCCAGACGGGAGATGACCTGTGCCTGGATTATGACCTGTGCCGCTCCCTGTGTAAGGCAGGGTCGTACTCTCCGAATGTTGTAGAGCATGAACCTGCAGGATCGGGTCACCGCCTTGATGTTAGCGGAGAACGACAGGGTGTTGTCCAGGGTCACGCCAAGGCTCTTCGCACTCTGGGAGGAGGACACAACGGAGTTGTCAACCGTGATGGCGAGATCATGGAACGGTCAGTCCTTCCCCGGGAGGAAGAGCAGCTCCGTCTTGCCGAGGTTCAGCTTGAGGTGGTGATCCGTCATCCACACTGATATGTCTGCCAGACATGCAGAGATGCGATTCGCCACCTGGTTATCAGAAGAGGGAAAGGACAAGATTAGTTGTGTGTCGTCTGCGTAGCAATGATAGGAGAGGCCATGTGAGGATATGACAGAGCCAAGTGACTTGGTGTATAGCGAGAATAGGAGAGGGCCTAGAACTGAGCCCTGGGGGACACCAGTGGTGAGAGCACGTGGTGCGGAGACAGATTCTCGCCACGCCACTTGGTAGGAGCGACCGGTCAGGTAGGACGCAATCCAAGAGTGAGCCACGCCGGAGATGCCCAACTCGGAGAGGGTGGAGAGGAGGATCTGAAGGTTCACAGTATCAAAGGCAGCAGACAGGTCTAGAAGGACAAGAGCAGAGGAGAGAGAGTTAGCTTTAGCAGTGCGGAGAGCCTCCGTGACACAGAGAAGAGCAGTCTCAGTTGAATGACCAGTCTTGAAACCTGACTGGTTTGGATCAAGAAGGTCATTCTGAGAGAGATAGCAAGAGAGTTGGCTAAAGACGGCACGCTCAATAGTTTTGGAGAGAAAAGAAAGAAGGGATACTGGTCTGTAGTTGTTGACATCAGAGGGATCGTGTGTTGGTTTTTTGAGAAGGGGTGCAACTCTCGCTCTCTTGAAGACGGAAGGGACATAGCCAGCGGTCAAGGATGAGTTGATGAGCGAGGTGAGGTAAGGGAGAAGGTCACCGGAGATGGTCTGGAGAAGAGAGGAGGGGATAGGGTCAAGCGGGCAGGTTGTTGGGCGGCCGGCCGTCACAAGTCGCAAGATTTAATCTGGAGAGAGAGGGGAGAAAGAAGTCAAAGCATAGGGTAGGGCAGTGTGAGCAGGACCAGCAGTGTCATTTGACTTAACAAACGAGGATCGGATGTCGTCAACCTTCTTTTCAAAATGGTTGACGAAGTCATCCACAGAGAGGGAGGAGGGGGGGAGGAGGATTCAGCAGGGAGGAGAAGGTGGCAAAGAGCTTCCTAGGGTTAGAGGCAGATGCTTGGAATTTAGAGTGGTAGAAAGTGGCTTTAGCAGCAGAAACAGATGAAGAAAATGTAGAGAGGAGGGAGTGAAAAGATGCCAGGTTCGCAGGGAGTCTAGTTTTCCTCCATTTCCGCTCGGCTGCCCGGAGCCCTGTTCTGTGAGCTCGCAATGAGTCGTCAAGCCACGGAGCAGGAGGAAAGGACCGAGCCGGCCGGGAGGATAGGGGACATAGAGAGTCAAAGGATGCAGAAAGGGAGGAGTGGAGGGTTGAGGAGGCAGAATCAGGAGATTGGAGGGAGAAGGATTGAGCAGAGGGAAGAGATGATAGGATGGAAGAGGAGAGAGTAGCGGGAGAGAGAGAGCGAAGGTTGCGACGGCGCATTACCATCTGAGTAGGGGCAGAGTGAGTAGTGTTGGAGGAGAGCGAGAGAGAAAAGGATACAAAGTAGTGGTCGGAGACATGGAGGGGAGTTGCAGTGAGATTAGTAGAAGAACAGCATCTAGTAAAGATGAGGTCAAGAGTATTGCCTGCCTTGTGAGTAGGGGGGGACGGTGAGAGCGTGAGGTCAAAAGAGGAGAGGAGTGGAAAGAAGGAGGCAGAGAGAAATTAGTCAAATGTAGACGTAGGGAGGTTGAAGTCACCCAGAACTGTGAGGGGTGAGCCATCCTCAGGAAAGGAACTTATCAAGGCGTCAAGCTCATTGATGAACTCTCCAAGGGAACCTGGAGGGCGATAAATGACAAGGATGTTAAGCTTGAAAGGGCTAGTGACTGTGACAGCATGGAATTCAAATGAGGAGATAGACAGATGGGTCAGGGGAAAAAGAGAGAATGTCCACTTGGGAGAGATGAGGATTCCTGTGCCACCACCCCGCTAACCAGATGCTCTCGGGGTATGCGAGAACACATGGTCAGACGAGGAGAGAGCAGTAGGAGTAGCAGTGTTTTCAGTGGTAATGTTTCCGTCAGTGCCAAGAAGTCGAGGGACTGGAGGGTAGCATAGGCTGAGATGAACTCTGCCTTGTTGGCCGCAGAACGGCAGTTCCAGAGGCTGCCGGAGACCTGGAACTCCACGTGGGTTGTGCGTGCAGGGACCACCAGGTTAGAGAGGCAGCAGCCACGCGGTGTGAGGCGTTTGTATAGCCTGTGTGGAGAGGAGAGAACAGGGATAGACAGAGGCATAGTTGACAAGCTACAGAAAATGGCTACAATAATGCAAAGGAGATCGGAATGAAATGAACTAAACATCTGGGAAAGCGAGAGAGCGGGGCCTCCCTCACGTTTCACTGAAACACCCAAATATAACTCTCCCAACTTCGACCTCAGAAACTATAATTGTTGTAAACTACAGCGGTTCAATGTTTTCTAGGAATAGATTAGCTTAGTTTATTCAGCTAGCTAACTTGGTACAGTATTCTTCAGTGAAAACTGTCCAGGGCAGGGACGGCCTGTTCAATAGGGCGATATGGGCGACGCACTGCCAAACGGGAAAAGGAAGGGATTTTTTTTCTAATCAATTATATCACGGCAACAGTAGTTATCAGTGTTGTAATCTATACGTCTGATCTGCCACAGTGCCACACTGCCACTAAATGTCGAATCAGGCTAAAGTCGTGCTTCAAATGGCTCCACCCCCCTTTTGGGGCGATTTCAGTCAGATTGAAAATCGCCCAGAACTTCTGTCATAGACTCCCATGTAAAATCTATTTTTTTCAAATTTCAGAGCCTTCAATACAATCTCAATGGGTGTCTGTGGGCTTGCACTTACGCTGTCGTCATACGTTACGTAACCATGAACGTAACTGAGAAAAGAGTGGATTGTTTGAAAGAATTTCCTTTTTGTCGGCGAACAAATGAAGATAAATTGGCAACGAAACAATTAGGACCTCCCAGACCAAATTTAATAATTCAACAGGTTTCTACTAAAGGCGGAAAGTCCTACACCCGAGGATTTTCCAAAAAATTGGTACGAACGAAAAAGACATTGCCACTCACTCAACTGGATGACGAG
Organism: Coregonus clupeaformis; assembly: GCF_020615455.1. Lineage (NCBI taxonomy): Eukaryota > Metazoa > Chordata > Actinopteri > Salmoniformes > Salmonidae > Coregonus > Coregonus clupeaformis. The sequence continues at coordinate 6,235,908 of NC_059196.1, forward strand.
GGATACAGGCTAGCTGTCCGCCGCCACAACGATGAGGTTAGTGTTGATAATCACAAGTTTACTGGATGTGGATATGGTGTAATAAAGGCAGTTTATTCAGAGGTAAATATATCTGGAATCGCGTTCACGGACCCGTTCGTCAAACTCTTAGGGAGCTATAAATTAAGCCCCATTACTTACCATATCAGATAAGAGAAATTGCTGCAGCTACATATATTTTACATCCTGGCCCTACATAGTTCACTATTTGCATCACTTACCAAAATATTACATGTGGTCATATATGCTTGGAAAGTGGAGATGCCATAGAACGTCAAAAAAGTAAACATTGCTGGAGACACATTGCCGTTTTGGAGAAGACATCGCGTTTGCTAGCGAAGAGATTTGTTGTGGCAAATGAACTTGGGCTGGGAATTGCCAGGAACCTCACGATAAGATATATGCATCAGCATTGCGAGTCTCATGATTCTATACGTATTGCGATTCGATACTGTGATTTTATTGCGCACCATATGTCTGTTGCAGAGGGATCAGAAAGCCATGAGAACGAGTTTTGATCAGTCATGGAAATAAAAGTGCTGAAAACAAATTGGCTCCCAATGTGAAAAGATTGAGAACAAGCTATGAAGGAACAATAATGGTGTTTTGGTGCAGGTACAGCCAACTAGCGCTAAAATATTGCGATATTGTCAATACAGTATATCGTAAAGTATCACTATGTAACTCGATTTCTTTCACCCCAATCCCTCAAATTAACGGTAAATAACTGAATTGTTTGCCCCACATTTAGCTAAGATGATTAGCTAGCCAGCTAAAATGTTTTAGTTAGTTAGCAGTCGCATCTACAATAGTTTACTGTCAATAACATGTCTCCAAAAATGACGTGGTGTCTCCAATTGTGTTGACATTTTACAATTGCAATGCGCATCCATGAGTATCCACTTTCTGTAGCTCAGCTGGTAGAGCATGGTGCTTGTAACGCCAAGGTAGTGTGTTCGATCCCCGGGACCACCCATACACAAAAATGTATGCACGCATGACTGTAAGTCGCTTTGGATAAAAGCGTCTGCTAAATGGCATATTATTATTATTATTATTATTATTATTATTATCTGAAGAGAGCCCCGAAACATTGTGTGCAGACATTTTATGCAATAAATGAAGTAGGTTCAATCTAGTAGTTCTGATCTTCTGATTGGTCCTGATGAGTTGGGCGAGGTCCCCTGCAGGCTACTGTCACTGTTGCATTGGCTCTGAGTCGGGTTCTCTGTCTTCAAATGTTCAGCCTAAGAGAGGGGATTTTTGTGTGTGTGTGTGTGTGTGTGTGTTTAACAGTGATGATGTGTGTGTGTGTGTGTGTGTTTAACAGTGATGATGTGTGTGTGTGTGTGTTTGTGTGTGTGTGTGTCCTCAGAGCAAGAACTCGTGAGTTGGAAGAACTGAGAGGCCTATGGCGTGGGTGTTGTCCTTGGCCACCTGCTGACAAGGCTGACAAGATAGGACCCTTTTGTCCATTGTTATTGGATAGGAACAGAACTTATAACCAGCTCCTGACCTAAATAGATCTTAGCACAACATTTTACTCAACATATCATATTCCATATTCACTATAACAAATATATTTACTACGACATTAGCAAGAACCGCCACATCCTCAGCCGGCTAATCCAGTGTGTGAAGTTTTGCGGAGTGTTTGAGTTAGCTTTGCGAGGCAAAGATGAAACTGAGGGCTCCACCAACCCTGGTAAGCCAACACTTTTGAGATCAGTCAATAAATGCTTCTGGTATTGACTTATATGCTGCCCCTGTCTTCATGTTGTTGCTGGACATATCTTTTTTTAAATGTGTGTAGGTCACCTAAATCATCAGAAAAATTGCCCCTCCTGAGAATTTTTTCAGGAGCCGCCACTGGTCCAGGGCACCTAGTCATATGACGCCACAGCCAACTAGCATGCCGGACTCCAACAACACGGTTTAGCACCAATACTCAGCCACAACAAACCACCAGTGTGTCAACACGCCAAGCAGATAATTTGTGTCCGTGTCTAACGTTGTGGGCTAGTCCGGACAGCTTGAGCGAGTCCGTCGTCAACTCATTCAGCCAGTTAGTTAGCTAAAATAGTTAGCATACCAGCTAGCCATTGCTTTCTGCCAGCGAAGAAACCCGTCCTCCCACGACACGAACACACAGAGAGAGCCAAGCTAACGTTAAATAGTCACCCATGTCCCGAATTCCCTTGAACGACTCTGGCTACCAGTATGTAAAAACAAAACACAAATGTAGGTTATATCTTACCCCTAGCAGCTACTGTTAGCTAGCCAAGTGCAAAGCTAGCCATTGAATTGACTCAGCCAGTTCGCGTCTGTTCGCTAGGTCGTTCCAGCTATTGTTTAGTAGCTATCCAGGTAGCAACAAGCTAGCTACATTTCGAGCACAATGTTCACATTTCTTATGCTCCAAATTGAAAAGACAGGACACAAGTTATATACTAAAATTACTTTATTACAGCCGATTTCTGTTCAATATCCCTCTGCCAGCACAATAGTAATTATAATACAAACAAAATAGTACATTTGATCCTAGTTTTTATTCTTCTGTTTTATGAATCTTTTTACACATTTCCATTCACTTTTTTGTTGGTGAAAATGTATGTATAATCTTCATACTCTTTCAGACATTCAATAACAGGTTTCACAATCTATACATTTTAATACAGGTTATATATGAGTTGTAGTGGTAATGCTGTGCCAAGGAAGAATACTGACATCCTCATAGAAATGGACCCTCTGTTTTCATAAGTAGCCTGTCACCACTCAATCTTTTCAAGCCTCTACATTGGCAATCTGACCAGAACCAAATGGCTCACATCATGCTATTTCTAAACGTTTCATGCCATCAGCCCAAGCCAAGCGTAACTCTGGAGATGAAACAATGCAGTGGTGTCTGGGCTTCGCAGCTCTGGGATGGCACAGTGTTTGACCAGAGGGAGGACCTCCATTTTTCTTTAGCCTGTTTCTTACTCAGTATCCCATACTTTCAGTCAGTAGAACAAAAGTTGACAACATCAATGTTAAATTATAATTAAAAACATTATCCAGGTTGGTGGAGAAGCCTTGTACATAATTAAAACAAATATGAATAAAAATATCTAAGTAGGTCTCCCTCACAAAAACAAATATTTAAAAAAACATTAACAAAAAGGTGTGACTGGTTGGCAATCGATGAGATGGTTTCATTGGCGGTTAGTGCTGTCCGGTATCCTTGGGACGTCCCTACCCTGAAACCTAACCTTAACCATAAAAAATGTCAACTTCAATGGGGTAGGGACGTCCCAAGGACCTTTCATTGGCCTGACATGTGAATGAACCATTGACCTAAGAAGCTGTTGACCTGAACAAGGGCTAGGTCCCAATAATCAGAAACACCTTTTGTTCCTGACCACTGATCATAGAAGACTTGGTGGGTGTAAGCATTAAAGTGGTAAATGAACCTATTGAGGCGTTTCAACTCTCTGTGGTTACAAATGAAAGGAAACAAGAGGTGGAAGGTTTTGGAGAGTATTGGGACACACTCGCAGCCCTATGTACTGTAACATAATGAAACCCATGCTTGCTTTTTGGAAAGGACAGTTGGATATGATTCAGAGGAAGATATGGGAGAATTGTTTTGGGGGATTAGAGACTGCAACCATTTAAAACAAACTTCTCCTGCATCTCTTTGTGCCCCTGAAATCAAACAAGTTTTTGCTGCACAATTGTAGCATCACATTCAACAAGAACAAACATCAGAATAGGTACTAATCTGGTGGATGTGAATGTAGAGAGAGTGGAATAGAAGGAAACATAAGAGGTACAGACTCACTGCAATGACAGGCGTCATGAGGGGGGCAATGACTAACAAAGTGTGTGACAGTAAAGGAAAATGACAGTGTAGGCTATGCATGCACAGGAAGCAGTAAGAGAGTCAGTGTACACACAACCAAGCTCACGTTTCATCAGTTACTTTTACAGACCTCCATACCAATCTCAAAGTTGTTTAATATTTGGTTAGTGTCTGTCAAGTTAAATAATGTTAGTCTTAGAGATTCTTTTTTTTTTTTTTTGTCACAATGCAAGTTTAGTTTTAAAACGGTTAATCTCTTAAATTGTAGATATACACAATATGAACATTTCTCCCCACTTTAATGAAAAGAGGATATATTTCCTAAGATATCTGCATCTTTAGGTCTTTTCAAGCCTTGTGGCCTTTTCAATATAAATTATATGTTTTAAAGTGTTTTAGATTTCCATACGGAGATAGTTACCCTCACAGTAAATGCAGACTTGGTGAGTGAGGGAATGCAGGTTGAGAAAATAAAGAGGGGAACCACAATGGCATAAACTCACCCATGAAAGAAACAGTTTAATGGGTGAGAAAACGTGCTCATGGATAGAACCCACTGTGGGTGTCCGAGTAAATAACTACATAAGTGCTTTGCCACCTTTAAAGATGAAATCCGCATTAGGGGAAACAGCGCCACTGTCCGCCCCAGCACCTTGGTTATTGTTTTGTGGACGAAACTGAGGAGAGGTGCGTCAAGCAGTGTGGTAAAAAGTTTAGCGCGTGCAATGATGTCCGATGGGGGAAAAAACAGTGTTTGTTGTTTGCAGTAACTTCTGTTGTTGTAATATCCCAAACGGACGTGGCAGTTTCACCATTAAGGATTCCAGCTTTAAACACTTTTTAACCACTCACCAACATAAGTGTAGAATGTTCATTTAGTGCGAGTGTTATATTTACATGCTGAACACCAGTAACTAACAAGTATTTGCGCTTCATTCACCTGCCATTGTTACTTTTAGAGTGGTGAGATGGTCTCTTTTTTCCTGATTGCAGAGGTTTTAGTGTTGCTCAAGTTGTGGACCATTATCATTTTAAACACTTTGACTGCATCACATTAACCAGCTCCCACATAAACATGTACTCCTTGCCAAGCCTGCTGTCATGGTCAAAAACAGCCATCACATAGAAATTAAATATTTCCCTTTCAAACACATTCTGAAACCGTATTTATTTTTTCTACTTATGGAAGCTCTGCTCTACTGTTCCCACTTCATTCATGTTAAACCTGGCCTGGAACATTTTGCGTGAAAGGTGTTTTTTAACCAAGCACACAATAGAAGTCCTTTAACTAGCCGTGTCACCATACTCTATAATCTGCTTCGTTCTTGCCCAACATGAATCCTCCACAGAGCCATAGAAACATGTCTACATACTGGTATGACTCTGGTAACTCACTTGTAATTAACCCCAGGTATTCAAATCCTGACTCCATATCTGACTTTAAGGTCAATTATTAGCTAGACCTTTCAACTTCCTCACCTCAACCACATAATACAGACACACTATATTCATCCCTCGGGTGGCTGTGCCTAAAATAAAGTCAAACTACCATCTGTTTTACTGTATACATTTTCTCTACTGTATAAAGTGCTTTGACAAGGCAGCAGTATTTAAAGGCACTAAAATAAAATCAACTGATAAACGTCAGGGTTCTTATTAAAGGCATTACAGTCTTTGCTCTTGTATCGGACAATCATGTAGCCCAGCATGAATTATACTGATCCTCCTCCTCGATCATTCAGCCAACTAAGATGAAACTCACAACATGTGATCCTCCGCACAGCAGAGATACCCAGAACCAGCCCTCAAGTACCTGTATGCATGCTATTATCACCTTTAAAACTTCTGTTCAATTGATCGCTTAACAAAACTCCTGATATGGACATAATTTTCAGAGGTACATGAGGACAGATGTTGGGATCGTCTCTTCCTGAGGTACATAATTTTCATTGAACGATGCCAATGTGCAAACTCAATGGAAACTAGTTTGAAATGTATTACAAACTTTGTAAACTATTTAATTTAATCAATCTGAGCTGAACTAAAACATTCACAAATATGCCAGTTTTACACTGAGAATGAATGATCAGTATCAGGGCATAGAAAGGCACCATTTTACTGAGTATTAACATACATATATACACTTTTAGTAGTTAGCAAAGCTTAAAGTTTATTTTGGCTCAGGCTCTGCCATGTCCCTCTGGTTTTGGCTGATGTAGTAATGTTATGAGAGACACCCACCCACTTGGAAACCCTAACCAACAGTGGCCTAAGGAACGGTTGACAATAAGTGAAGACTGCAGCCTAGTGGCCAGTTCCACACAGTACAGTAGTACAGAACTGAGCTGAATATGGCCAAAGCTGAAGCTATGGTTAGCCTGGACCCCTAGCTTTGCATCCGAAACAGACAAATAAAAAGAATAGCATCTAAAAACATTCATATTCTGCTTTAGTTTTCTTATTGGCAAATGGATAAATTAGCAGCTTAAACTCCCACAGGGAGGCGTAAAATAAAATGCAGATCACTAAATGCTGGCAAAATGCTCATTGATATAAAAAGGTTCAGACTGTTACTGCTTCTCCAATATATTAAATGTAAACATTTCGATCTTTCAAACTGCAAGTGTAACTGTGAAATTCACAACAAAAATCCTACAATATGACATCTGCTAAAAAAACTAACTTATTTTGCTCTTACCAGCTACAATTTCAAAAAACAATTTTCTTTCTTTTTTAATAAAAAAACAGACAAATAAGAACAGCTAAAACATAATTTATCTAATTCTACAAAACCCTCAGATTCTTGTATGTGAAAACTAAATAATAATATTCACAAAATGTCATCACATTCTTGCAACAGGGGTTGATAGTAACTAAGTTTGTGATATGTGTACTAACAACTGCCTGGCTTAAAGTAGGTTTGGCTTTAACAACAAAAGCTAGTTTTATGGAAGCTGGCCAAAATACAAGCCAACAACATTGTGTCCCAGTGTCCCTCACAATCTCAAACCTAAATGATCATTTCAAACCAACTTTAAATTTGTTTCAGGTATTGTCAAGCAGCTCTATACGGTATCTGAGCAGTTCTTTAAATCTCTCCCTGTTAAAACATTTTAGAACGCAAAACATTCTTCCGATTTGGAAAGAGATAAACAATCTCAGCGATTTAAAATGACCATAAAAGCAGGCTGGCAAAAGGAGAGTAAAAAAAAAAGTTACTGGATAAATTGGCCAATGTATTATCAAATTTAGAGCAGGGGGATTTCCTGGGCTGTTTTAGCTTGCTGTGATTGGTAGACACTAAGCAACTTTTTAATTAAAAGCAGTTAGCAGATGTCAAAAGGCTTTTGACAGTGGTCTCAGTGGTGCAAAAGGAGAGCAGTGGCTGTGAATAATACATATATGTAAATGAACATGATTTCTAAGAGAGAACTGTAAAATAAAGACAGAAGGAAGTATTAAGTGTTGACGCTGAATGGTTTCTATAGAAACAGAAGAACTGATCTGTATGTGTGCTAATAAACTGCTGTGTAGAGGGGGTGTGCCTCTTTCAGCCCTTTTGACCTGAGCAACATTTATTTCCACACGCATTCACATCTGTACACAGGACAGGAGAGGAACGAGGGATAGCAGAGAGGGGATGAGAAACGTGTGAAAGAGAGGTGGAGGTGTAGTAGAGCTCAGCCCATACTGTCCCACTCTGCTCTGTGGACTCGGCAGCCCCCTACTCTGACTCTGGGGCTGGGAGTCTATGTGTAGGACAGGTGCGACCCGTTGGATAGCTGAGAGTTGACGCTGGTACTCCTGCTCATAGCCTGCTCACTGCGCCCCCCTGAGGCTGTCCTGCTCAGTGCCTGGGGGCTGTTCTGCACTCCTCCACTGCTTCTGGCCCCCAGGGGCCCTGCCGAGGGGTGACCCCATGGCTGAGGACCCCCACTTCCCTGCATGCCTTGGCCCCAGGCTTGCTGCATGGGGGACCCTCCCTGACCAGAGTGGTAGTGGTGTTGGTGATGGCTGCTTTGGTGCCCTGACGCTCCACTTCCCCAGTGTGGCCCTTGAGAGCCCCCAGAGTGGTGCTGTGTCTGGGGGTGGGCCCAGCTGCCTGAGGCACCTGGGAAGCTGTGGCTAAAGGCCTCTGGGGAGAGGTTTGACAGCACCATGTTGTTGAAGCCTAGACGCATGCTCTCTGAGTCGAACGCTTCGATCTCCCTGGCCTGGCGCTCCAGCAGGCTACGGATCCTCTCCAAACGCTCGTTCTGAAGGGCCAGCATCTCCTCCTCAATCTGAAGATACACACATATACACAGCTACTAAGTATCATAATTTGTCCATGTCAAAATAGCACTGGTTTAGCAATGATAACAGCAAACTCCGGAGCTTGAAATTAAATAAAGCCTAAATGTCAATTGAGGCTTTTTGCCACTAATACACCATGATTGCGTCCCAAATGGCACCCTATCCACTTAAAAGTGCACTACCTTTGACCACAGTGCAATATACAGGGTGCCATTTGAGACGCAACCCATGTTAACAATGTTCCCAGTATGGAAGATCAGACCTTCTGCTCCAGTAGGGCCCTCCGGAGCGACACTCTCTGCTCCAGGTCCTTCCTCTCGCGGTCGTGCTGGGCATCCGTCTGCATCTTGATCTTGCTCTGGTAGGCGTTGAGTAGCTCCAGCTCCTGCTGCAGCTGCATCCTTAGCACCTGGCACTGAGCCTCCTGAGCCTCATCCAGACGCAGCTAGAGAGGAGAGCCAGATAGGAGGTCAGCACAATGTTAAAGGGATACTTCCCCAGAGTCAGCTGAACTAGTGGATACCATTTTTATGTTTCTGTGTCCAGTATGAAGGAAGTTCGAGGTAGTTTTGCGAGCCAATGCTAACTAGCATTAGCGCAATGACTGGAAGTCTATAGGTATCTGCTAGCATGCTAGTTAGCAACCTCATTCAAACTGCACGCAGACATAAAAATGTTATCCACCAGTTCATATGACTCTGAGGATGTAGATAAAGGGCCTCTTTGTCAAAAGGCCCATCATCAGTAGTCAGCTTTTTAGGAACTCATCCCCTCTCCTGCCTCCCTCCCCTGCAGTGTTTTCAAGGTCCCTGTGTGACTCACAGCCTGTGTGGAGAGCATCTCGTTGATAGAGTGGTCGTACTGCTCAGCAAGGATGGCCAGCTTACGGGTCTGCTCCTCCTTCAGACGCTTCAGGACAGCCTTGTGGTCAGACTTTGGTGTGCTCTCCAGTAGGTGGTTTCTCAGGGCCTTGTACTGTCTGGTCTGGATCTTACATGTGTCTTGGAACTGTTTCTTAATCTGGAGCTCTTTGGACTGGGACAGAGGAGGGAGGAGAGAGGACAAACAGAACAGTGAGGGGTCAGGTCTGGAGCTCTTTGGATGGGACAGAGGAGGGAGGAGAGAGGACAAACAGAACAGTGAGGGGTCAGGTCTGGAGCTCTTTGGATGGGACAGAGGAGAGAGGACAAACAGAACAGTGAGGGGTCAGGTCTGGAGCTCTTTGGATGGGACAGAGGAGGGAGGAGAGAGGACAAACAGAACAGTGAGGGGTCAGGTCTGGAGCTCTTTGGATGGGACAGAGGAGGGAGGAGAGAGGACAAACAGAACAGTGAGGGGTCAGGTCTGGAGCTCTTTGGATGGGACAGAGGAGGGAGGAGAGAGGACAAACAGAACAGTGAGGGGTCAGGTCTGGAGCTCTTTGGATGGGACAGAGGAAGAGAGGACAAACAGAATAGTGAGGGGTCAGGTCCCTACATAACGGACATTAACGGTAACACAAAACAACAATTTATGGGAATCGTGTGTGTGTTAGTATACATTGTGTGCTCACCTTGAGGCTCTTGGGCTGCTGTCGGACCTCCATGACGTGTTTGCGTCGGAGCTCTCTCTCCCTCCTCTTGTTGTACTCCTGCTGGTTGGTGAGTTCTGTCTGGTGCTGCAGGCGGATCAGCTCAGCCCTCATCTTCTGGATGGTGTTGACCTGGCGGAACTCCAGCTCCTGCATGGACTCATGGTGCCGCAGCAGCATGGCATGCTCCAGGTCCTTCTGTGTCTGACGCTTATTCAGTTCCTACACACAGACAGCATTTTAAAGAAAAAAAGGGCAGTATGAGAAAGGTATGGTTGAACTATGTATACAAGTAGGGAAATGAGCAGAACCCACAGCTGAGCCATGGTTACAAAACGAAAACCAAGAGCAGGGAAGGGGACCCTGTTTTGAGGAGAGTGAGAGGAGCAAGGGACTGTATGAATGAGGAGAGCTGAGTGATTACCGCTGACCTCTCTCACTAGGTCCTGCTCCACGTTGTGGCGAGCGATGAGGATCCTCCTCTTGAAGCATCGACACTCCAGCTCTAGGTATTGTCTCTGTCTCCTCAGCAGGTTGGCCTCCTCCTCAGCCTGGAAGTGCTGGAAGTTCTCCTTCTGCTTGGACAGCCACTCCTGCTTCTCTTTCTTAGGGGTCGACTGGTTCTCATTCAACTCCTGGGGGAAGAACAAGGATGGATATTAAAGGGGCAATCTGCAATTACTACATCAATTTTTGGACTTGTAAATGAATTATATAAACCCATTGATTCTTGAAGAGTATAACATATAAATGCCTCATGAGTTTAGTTCAACTGTCGTACCCCATCAGAAGCCAAAATATAAACTTGCTTTTCCGATGTTTGCCAACAACGTAAATGTAAACAAACACTGTATAGCCTCAAAACATGGTTAAAACTATAATGTAGGGCCTCCCGAGTAGTGCAGCGGTCTAAGGCACTGCATCGCAGTGCTAGAGGCGTCACTACAGACCCGGGTTCGATCCCGGGCTGTATCACAACCGGCCGTGATCGGGAGTCCCATAGGGCGGCGCACAATTGGCCCAGCGTCGTCCGGGTTAGGGGAGGGTTTGGCCGGGGGGGCTTTACTTGGCTCATCGTGCTCTAGCGACTCCTTGTGGCGGGCCGGGCGCCTGTAGGCTGACCTCGTCGTCAGTTGAACCGTGTTTCCTCCGACACACTGGTGCGGCTGGCTTCCAGGTTAAGCGGGCGGGTGTCAAGAAGCGCGGTTTAGAAGGTCATGTTTCGGGGGACGCATGACTCGACCTTCGCCTCCCGAGCCCGTTGGGGAGTTGCAGCGATGAGACAAGATCGAAATAAAATACAAAAAAAAAAAAAACTATAATTTAGATATCATGGATGGTCAGTCCTTGCATCCATAACTCTGTCTATGAACTTGAGTGTGGTTACATTTTCTCCAGCCCCATCCCTCAACCTTTTACCGGATCAGTGGGAGTATGCTTTGTTATCGTTTCAACTGCAGATTGTCGCTTTAAGCAATTCGACATGAGAGCTCACTGTTCACATTTTCTACAGAGGTTTGTCATTCATTGAGTCTGTCTGACATGCTGAGAGGAGTATGTAGGCGAGCAATGGTGCATGTCGTGTTTTTTCTTGAAATGATACAGCAATGATTGAAGCCTTTGTATAATGTGTGTTTAGCCGTAAATGTGACTGTTCATCTGTATGACGCATGTGATTCTCTACCTCTTTCAGCTGCTCCTTGCGGAGTTTGTACTCTCGTTTCTGGGACTCTAGGAAGCTGTTGAGCTCTTTCTTCTGCTGGCTCTGGATGTGCTGCTGGAACTTCTTCTCATCATTGGAAAAGGTCTTTGCCTGCAGAGAGACATACAAAATAAACATTTGAAAATGCCCCCATAACTTAATTTCAAACAAGAACATTCAACAGCGACCTAGGGAACAGTAGTAGAATCTAGACAAAGTATGAATTAAGTATGGAGTAAGTGAGCAAACGACCGTACATCTTTCTCCATGGCGGCCTGGTGCTTCTTAATGAGTTTCTCCATCTCCTGGGCGAAGCTGTTCCTCTGGTTCTCCAGTTCTTTGTCCAGACGGAGCCGGTGTTCGTCCATCTCAGCCTTCAGCTTGTTCTCCAGGGCCATCAGGTGCTTCTGGTGCTGCCTCCTCATCCTCTTATAGCCTGACATCTGCTCTCTCAACTCACTGTCCTGCTCATGCTCCTTCATCTGACGGGTCACCTGGGAGAAACATAGGGCTTATCATAGAACTCTAGGTTCAGCTTATACTCTCCTACAGGAGCAGACACTTAAAGGCCCAACGCAGCTGTTTTTATCTCAATATCAAATCATTTCTGGTTAACAATTAAGTACCTTACTGTGATTGTTTTCAATTAAAATACTCCAAAGGAAACATAAATAGCTTCTTAGCAAAGAGCAATTTCTCAAGCAAGAATTTTGCTAGGACTGTCTGGGAGTGGTCTGAGTGGGGAGGGGAAAAATGAAAACTAGCTGTTATTGGCAGATCTATTAACCAGGCAGGCCAAAACTCCATCCCACCAAAAAAGGCTGAAATTTCAGGCAGTCTTTTCAAACAGCTCTTACACTAAAAGGGCATTATAATAATTTTCACAAGTTCACATTATTATTCCAACTTCATAGTGTGGAAATGTATATAAAACACAGGAAATTCACATTTTTGACTGCACTGGGCCTTTTTTAAATCATGTTATCTACAGTATCATTGTATTTCTATGGCTCGATGTGCTCTTACCAGGGAGGCTGTGCGTATTGTGGCAAAGTGCTCGCGGTTGCGGTGGTGTTTTGGCCGTGGAGTGTGTGCAGGGGGAGACTGGGGCTCAGTGAGCGGCCTGCTGTTAAGTTCCGACTCTTCGCAATAAGTCGTCTCCTCCTCCTGAGGAAACAAATACAACGCAGCACATCAACAGCAGAGAATTACTGCTTATAAATGATCTGTGAAAGGCACCAGGAAACACTATCATCACTATGTCTTGTACATCACCGAATCATCTCACTATAATCAACGCTGTGTCCAGTTATCCTGCTAGCAATGTTCCCTCTAAGCTGCGTGTGGGCGCGGAGTTCCCCGGGACTGTCGTGCAGAAGAAATATCAGCCCGCGCAGAGAAGCATGAGATTGAACTTCACTCAACTTTCTAGTTTTACCCTTTAGTTAACACTATCAACGTTTCCCTCTACTGTGTGAAATGTGATAGAATCAACGCAATATTAGCCACTTTCAATGCAACATACTGAAACAAAACAAACTATGCAAGAGATTTTCTTGTAGGCAGAGCGCATTAGAGTAGGATTCTATTGCATTAACATGCAAGACACAGCCCTTACTCTACACAGACCAGTGCCGCATAACCAATCAGAGCTGCGGTATCCCTATATGCATAATTTGTCTGATTCTCTGTAATAATGGTAGTGGATAAACAGGTTAATGTCAATCCCTACACGTTTTTTTCAAAACTCTCATGGAATTCAGGCCTACATTGAGCACCACACATTGGCTGCTACTGTAGGCTGAATGATAGAACAGCTATTTCCATGTTAAAATGTTATAAGATGCATTTTCTCCATTGTTTTTTTTTATGGTAGGCCACTCTGATAGGCCTACATTATGATAAATAGCCACAGTAGCCTACTTGGCCACTGTTATAACTGTAACTTAATGCGGGCACAGCCTCAGTGTTCACAGTAAACACGCGCCAGAAGTTGCACAGAATTTTCACAACGTTCAAGTTTGCGCACAGCAGACCTGAAATTTGCTCAGCGCCTAATTTTTTTGAGGGAATATTGCCTGCGAGTCCAGCTCTAAGATCATCTCTACCCACCGGTTTGAGGTGAATGACGGAGCTGTTGGACATGACCGTGTGGTCTCCCTCCATCATGTCCAGTTCACTCTTGTCATCTCCGGCGTCGGTCAGGCTGTTGACAGAGCTGCTCTGGGAGCTGGCGCTGATCGACATACTGGGGATAGACTGGTTACTGCCAACGCTGCTCACTGTGCCTGTCCTGCCACTGTGCTCCGGTTCCTGGGGACAACACCATAGCAAAAGCAAGACACAGGTGAGTGAAATACTTTCTGAATGACAGTGTGTCAACTATAGCAGGTTATGAGCAGAGGATAAACAGGAACAACTGAATTGTGAGAGAATCTTTCAGACCCACCAGGCCTCCCTTAACCCTAATATAATAATTAACCTTAATATTATCAGAGTGCATTAAGAGAAACTACAATTAAACAATTTCCTTGTTTTAAACACAACTGAAGACCTACCTATTAATGCTGGCTTTTAATGTCTGATCGCTTAATCTGCTTAAAGTCTATATTTTGTATTAGTAGGTAATGGTTTGATGTATTGTGATAGTTTTTTCTACTTTTTGCTGTAATGTTGCTGAATTTTGTTTGTGTGTTGTTTTCTACCTTATTGAGTGTGGGAAATACGGGTTTACAAATTAAATAATATTATTATTATCATCATTATTATAATAATAATAATTTAAAAAATTTATCATCATCATCATCCTACCTAGGCTTTTTTCAAAGACTACAATGGTTCTGGTATAAACCATGCTAATTTCAAACTAAGCTCCACAGGAGAGAAGAGCCAGATTGGGCGACTGACCTCCTCGTCTCCGTCCTGTGCCTCGGCTGCAGGGCCATTGTGAGCCTCCTGGAAGAGGATCTTCTTCATCTTGCGGTACTGCAGGTTATCCAGCTCCCGCACCGCAACCTTGGTCCTCACGATCAGGTCCATCAGGACAGAGTCGGGCCGCTCCCGCTGCACAAACGCATGCTGAGAAAGAGAGGGAGGCAGAGGGGCCAATAACTTTCTTTCGAGTTGAGGGTGGGTATTATTCATGTTTATTTAAGGTACACTCAAAATCAAGTCAACAGAGCTATCTCTGTCTATATGTCTTGGCATTGGTAGATCATGATAATCATAAATAAGATACACTATATACAGTGCATTCGGAAAGTATTCAGATCCCTTGACTCTTTCCACATTTTGTTACATTACAGCCTTATTCTAAAATGGATTAAATATTTATTTTTTTCTCATCAATCTACAAACAATACCCCATAATGACGAAGCAAAAACCGTTTTTTAGAAATGTTTGCAAATGTAATTTACAAAAAAAAAAGAACAGAAATATTACATTTACAGTGCCTTGCAAAAGTATTCATCCCCCTTGGCATTTTTCTTATTTTGTTGCATTACAACCTGTAATTTAAATTGATTTTTATTTGGATTTCATGTAATGGACATACACAAAATAGTCCAAATTGGTGAAGTGGAATGAAAAAAATTACTTGTTTAACGGAAAAGTGGTGCGTGCATATGTACTCACCCCCTTTGCTATGAATCCCCTAAATAAGATCTGGTGCAACCAATTACCTTCAGAAGTCACATAATTAGTTAAATAAAGTCCACCTGTGTGCAATCTAAGTGTCACATGATCTGTCACATGATCTCAGTATATATACACCTATTCTGAAAGGCCCCAGAGTTTGCAACACCACTAAGCAAGGGGCACCACCAAGCAAGCGGCACCATGAAGACCAAGGAGCTCTCCAAACAGGCCAGGGACAAAGTTGTGGAGAAGTACAGATCAGGGTTGGGTTATAAAAAAATATCAGAAACTTTGAACATCCCACGGAGCACCATTAAATCCATTATTAAAAAATGGAAAGAATATGCCAAGAGAGAGCCACCCACCAAAACTCACGGACCAGGCAAGGACGGCATTAATCAGAGAGGCAACAAAGAGACCAAAGATAACCCTGAAGGAGCTGCAAAGCTCCACAGCGGAGATTGGAGTATCTGTCCATAGGACCACTTTAAACTGTTTTGCTTTGTCATTATGGGGTATTTTATGTAGATTCATGAGGGGGAAAAAAACAATTTAATCTATTTTAGAATAAGGCTGTAACGTAACAAAATGTGGAAAAAATCAAGTGGTCTGAATAGTTTCCCAATGCACTGTATATACAAATGTATGTGGACACCCCTTCAAATTAGTGGATTTGGCTATTCAGACACACTCGTTGCTGACAGGTGTATAAAATTGAGCACACACCCATGCAATCTCCATGGACAAACATTGGCAGTAGAATGGCCTTACTGAAGAGCTCAGTGACTTTCAATGTGGCGCCGTCATAGGATGCCACCTTTTCAACAAGTCAGTTCGTAAAATTTCTGACCCGGTCAACTGTAAATGCTGTTATTGTGAAGTGGAAACATCTAGAAGCAACAACAGCTCAGCCGCGAAGTGGTAGGCCACACAAGCTCACATAACGGGACCGCCAAGTGCTGTAGCCTGTAAAGATTAACTGTCCTCAGTTGCAACACTCACTACCGAGTTCTAAACTGCCTCTGGAAGCAACATCAGCACAAGAACTGTTCGTCTGGAGCTTCATGAAATGGGTTTCCATGGCCAAACAGCCGCACACAAGCCTAAGATCACCATGTGCAATGCCAAGCGTCGGCTGGAGTGGTGTAACGCTCGCCGCCATTGGACTCTGGAGCAGTGGAAACGCGTTCTCTGGCAGTCCGACGGACAAATCTGGGTTTGGCAGATGCTAGGAGAATGCTACCTGCCCCAATGCATAGTGACAACTTTCAAGTTTGGTGGAGGAGGAATAATGGTTCGGGCAAGGCCCCTTAGCTCCAGTGAAGGGAAATCTTAACACTACAGCATACAATGACATTCTTGACGATTCTGTGCTTCCAACTTTGTGGTAACAGTTTGGGGAAGGCCTTTTCCTGTTTCAGCATGACAATGCCCCCGTGCACAATGCAAGGTCCATACAGAAATGGTTTGTCGAGAGCGGTGTGAAAGAACTTGACTGGCCTGCACAGAGCCCTGACCTCAACCCCATCAAACACCTTTGGGATGAATTGGTACACCGACTGCGAGCCAGGCCTAATCGCCCGACCTCACTAATGCTCTTGAGGCTGAATGGAAGCAAGTCCCTGCAAAAATATTCCAACATTTAGTGGAAAGCCTTCCCAGAAGAGTGGAGGCTGTTATAGCAGCAAATGGGGGACCAACTCCATATTAATGCCCATGATTTTGTAATGAGATGTTTGACGAGCAGGTGTCCACATACTTTTGGTCATGTAGTGTATTTCAGAGGTCTTACCTTTAACAGTTCCTCAGAGTTGGGCCTGTCTTGGGGGAATTTCTGAAGGCAAGAATCTACAAAGTTTCGGAAGTAATCCGTCCTGAAGTGAGAGATGGGGACAAGAGGGAATAGTTTGTTTCATTCTCACCACGACACACTTTAAAAGTGGACAAATGCCTTCTCCTAAAGAATAAGTCAACTCCGATGAAGCTCAATGACGTACCATTCGCTTGACTGCAGTGTGGGGCTTTCATTCTGCGCTATGTGATACAAGGCACTCATCGCATTCATATTGAACAGTGGAGGTTTTCTCTCAGCTAGAAACAAAGAGATCAGAGAAAACAATAGGTTACCAGGATCCACTAACAGCAAAACATAACAAGGAGGCCAGTGGGGAGGAAAAGTAATAGGAAGACAGACAAAACCTATCAGATGTATTATTTCAACCAGTTTGAACAAATTTTTTTTAAATGTATACTTTCTTCACTGGCCAGATATTGGTTTGAGATATTTTTTTAATTTTTTTATTTAACCTTTATTTAACCAGGAAGGGCTCATTGAGATTTAAAATCTCTTTTTCAAGAGCGTCCTGGCCAAGATAGGCAGCACCAAGTCATTACAAAAAATTACAGACAGACAACATGAAAAGCTACAAGTAATCTAGTAAAAACCATTCATGAATTCACAAGAGTATAACAATATCAAAAACAGCAAATTAAAGACATTGACAGGTCAGGGAATCAGCCTCAAAATCCTTCATCAGAGATTTAAAAACACCAATCGGGACAAGTTCTTCCAGTTTAAAATGATTTTGTAAGGTGTTCCAAGACGATGGCGCAGAGTACATAAAAGACCTTTTACCAAATTCAGTTCGGACATTTGGAACAGTTAGCAGGATAAAGTCCAGTGAACGAAGAGAGTACCCACCACATTTCTGAACAATAAAAATGCCCAAATAAAAAGGTAGTAAACCCAAAATGGCTTTGTAAATAAAAGTATACCAGTGACTGAGCCTACGAGTGACTAGAGAAGGCCAGCCAACCCTGGTATACAAAGTACAGTGGTGCGTAAGGGTTTTGCAGTTTAAAATAAATCTCAAAGTACCATGATAAAGAGTGTCAATTGATCTCAAACACTGAGCGGAAGCATTCATATATAAAATATCCCCATAGTCTAGTAAAGGCATAAATGTAGCTGATACTAGCCTCCTTCTGGCTTCAAAAGAAAAACAGGCCTTATTCCTAAAATAAAATCCCAATTTCAGCTTCAATTTTTTTGTAAGTTGTTGAATATGCAATTTAAAAGAGAGGCCGTCATCAATTAGAATTCCAATATATTTATATGAGGTTACAACCTCAATCTCCTTGCCCTGACAGGTAGTAACAGGTGAAAGGTTCAGAGGTCTATTTCTTGCATTAGAAAACACCATTAGTTTAGTTTTGTCAGTATTGAGGATAAGCTTCAATTGACACAAGGTATGTTGAACAGTATAAAAAGCAGTTTGCAAGTTCTGGAAAGCTTTTGTAAGAGATGAGGCACAACAGTAAATAACAGTATCATCAGCATAAAAATGAAGTTGTGCATTTTGGACATTTTTGTCTAAATCATTAATATAAATAGTGAATAAGAGAGGACCAAGTACAGAGCCCTGGGGCACACCATTCAGGACAGACAATTTAACAGACATAAGCCCATCAAATTGAGTGCACTGAGTTCTATCAGACAGATAGTTAGCAAACCATGCAACTGCATGCTCCGAAAGACCTACACTCAACAATCTCTGCCTTAGTATAGCATGATCAACTGTATCAAAAGCCTTAGAGAGATCAATAAAAAGTGAGACACAGTGCTGTTTTTTGTCAAGGGCTTCAGTGATATCATTTAAAACCTTCATGGCTGCTGTAATTGTGCTATGCTTCTTCCTGAAGCCCGATTGATACATTGATAAAATAGAGTTAGTAAATAAAAACTATTTTAGCTGTTCACTTACAAGGGTTTCAAGTATTTTCACCAGGGGTGACAGCTTTGAGATTGGCCTATAATTATTTAAAAGAGTTGGATCTCCCCCTTTTAAAAGTGGTAGGACAAATGCTGATTTCCAGATCTTTGGAATTTCATTACATTCCAGGGTTAGATTGAACAGATATGTAAGTGGTTCAGCTATGAAATCAGCTGCCAGATTTAAAAAGCAGGGATCCAAAAGATCAGGACCTGCAGGCTTTCTTTGATCTAAGGATTTCAGGGCTTTATGTACCACCTGCACTGAGAATGGCAGAAAACTAAAAGTTTGACCAGCTCTCACTGGTTCATCCACACAGGGTTGTACAGAGACAGAGGACACTGGTTCATCCACACAGGGTTGTACAGAGACAGAGGACACTGAATCAAACAGCCTACCAGATGATACAAAGTGCTCATTGAAACAATTCAGCATTTCAGTTTTGTCATATATAGCAACAGAGTCCTTCAAAACACATGACGGTAATTCATTAACATTACTGTTACCAGACATAGACTTAATAGCATTCCAAAACTTTCTAGGGTCATTCAGGTTATCAGTGGTAACAGACATAAAATATTCAGACTTGGCCTTCCTGAGAAGAAAATAACACTTGTTTCTTAACTGCCTAAAAATAAGCCAATCAGCATCAGAACAAGATTTCCTTGCTTTAGCCTAGGCTAGATTACGGTCGTGAATAATACAAGACAGCTCAGAAGAAAACCATGGATTATCCCGCCCTTTAACCCTGAACCTGCGGAATGGTGCATGTTTGTTTACTATTTGGGAAAAAACCATCATGAAAGAATATCCAGGCAGTTTCCACATCAGGGATAAGCTCAATCTTGCTCCAGTCAAAATAAAACAAATCATGAAAGAAAGCCTGCTCATTAAAACACTTCAAATTTCTCTTACGAATAAAACGTGGATTTGTCTTTGGAACCTTAGTATTTCTAACAGCAACAACAGCACAATGGTCACTTAAATCATTACAAAAACACCAACCGCAGAATATTTATGTGGAACATTTGTCAATATCAAATCAATCAGGGTAGATTTATCAGGGCATTTAAGATTTGGGCGAGTGGGTGAATTAATCAACTGGGTAAGATTCATAGAATTACAAAACATTTTTAAATCATCAGACACCGGCTTTAACCAACACCAGTTGAGATCACCAATCAAGATCATTTCACTGTAAAGAAGTTTAGACATAAGTTGCGTCAAAGAAGAAAATGCATCACCAAGAGCAGAGGGGGGTCTATAACAGCCAATCACAGTTATAGAGAGGCCCTTTGAAACCTCAATATTCAAAGCAAGAAATTCCAACTGTTTACAAATAGTTTCAGACTTTGCCACACTTACATGGAATTTAGATTTTACATATATAGCCACACCCCCACCTTTCTTAACCCGATCTGCACGATAAACATTGTAACCACTTATACAAATATCCTTATCAAAAATAGACTTGCTGAGCCAGGTTTCCGAAAACACAATTACATCAGCATCAGTTGATTTAGCCCAAATCCTAACCCCATCAATTTTTGACAACAGGCTGCGTACATTTAAATGAAAAATACCAAAACCAGATCTTGATTTAAAATCAGAGGGGGTTTGGAGACATTGCATATCAGGGCCAGGGTTAGGTTGCACATTACCTGATATCAACAACAGAAGAATAACTAGGCACCTCTGTTTAATAACCTTGCACGGCTTCTCTTTTTTAAGAGACCTACTGCAAGCGAATTCTACAAGTGAGTTTCCAGACAATACAAAACAGTCATTTAAAACCATTAGACTTTGGTAGTGACACAAATTCGTACTGTTCACATCATGCCACAAATGCATCGGCACTTGGACGAGTGGACCGAGTGAAAAAGAGCGAGTTCCTGCAGACAAAATGTCTAATGGACGCGAGAGTACATTGTCAGATGTACTCACCCTGCGACAATGTTTGTTTTCTCCAGAGTTCAATAAAGTCAGTGCACAAAGCAATACCACGTAAATTGTCATTTTCTCTGACCAAAAAACAAGAGGCCAACGAAGGTAAGTGGAGAGAGGGACAGCGTGTATGTGAGTCAATGTGAGTGTTTGCGCGTGTGAGTAGATTGAGTGTTGAGGGCGATAGAGAGAACGGGTTGAGCTGCCACTGACAGCCAGGCGAAGAGCAAGGAGCAGCTCGGACAAGACACTCCGCGGACTAACGAGGAACTCAGGCCAGCCAGAGATAGGGTTACTTTGGTAAACTTCAAGTAATGAAGTTCCGAGTTGAGGAGGACCCGTGATCTTTACACCAGCAAAAATAAAATAGTTTGCACTACGCAACAACGAAGTTACGCAACCATAAATAAATAGATTATTAGTAGGTTAAAATGTACTAGTCACAAACAAACGACTTGACAAACAACTTGACATGCTGCCATCTTGGATTTTTGCTGTGATATGGAATGAATAAATGAGAGCATTAAAACAACAGGAGAGCTAGTCTAGAGTTGAACCAGAGTGGAGTACATGGACTAAAGAGTTTACCTAATTCAATGCAGGTTATTCCCAGAGACCAGATGTCGATCTTCCCATCGTACTGACCCTCGTCCATAGCTAGGATTACCTCTGGGGCCATCCTGAGGAAACATCCCCATTTTAATGACCGGTACACCGCTTTTGATTTGATGGAAAATATTGAATGAGACAATAGAGGGTGCCCCATTTCTTTCCCATATTTCAAACACCATCTATTTTTCTTGTACATTGGAATTTTGCCACTCACCAATATGGCGTCCCCACAAAAGAGTTGGCTGGAGAGACAATGGAGGCAGAACCGAAATCTGCAAGTTTCACCTGGCCAGGCTCTGTCAGCAAGACGTTCCCTGCCTTGATATCTCTGTCAGACAGAGGAGAGAGATTACGGCATTACAGCTTTGTTCCACTGGCACAGGCACACTCCCTCCCTGAGGGCACAAAGTAGTCAGTCTAACACGTCCACATATACAGGTACTAGGACTACTCACCGGTGAATCATGTTGTGGGAATGAAGGTAAGCCAACCCCTCTAGAGCACCGTGGGTAATCGCTGCTATTTCCATTTCTTGTAGAGGTTTCTTGTGAACTACAGAGGATGTAGAGCGAGAGAGGATGAGAGTGCTGCAAATCATGGGGAAAACAACAAAGAAGAACTCATCTTATAATCATTGTCATAAAAACTCCTATCTTACCTTCCAGGACATCGGAGGCAGAGCCTAGACAGTACTCCATCACCAGCTACAGAGACAGAAAGAGAGAGTGTTATACTGGGTTAAATAATGTACAGTTCCAGAGTATTCACCACGTTTTCATAGCATTATGACCTGTTGTTTATATTTTCCATTCAGATAACACTCTTACCCAGGCAGTATGCTCTCGTAGATAGCATCCTTTATACTCTATGCTGTTTGGGTGCTGTATTCTCTGCAGAAACTTCACCTCCTTGATTATGTCTTGCCATTTCTGTAAGGTAAAACCGTTGAAACGATTACATCATGTTTGCGTAACAAGCTCTAAAAGGGCCAATCAACAGTAGAGACAATAACAAAGCGGTCTCCCATCCTCTTGTTTTGGTAAAAAGCTGAGGGATGCGCCTGGAGAAATGTAACCACTCAAATTCATAGACTGACCATCCAAGATATCACAATTATAGTTTTAAGCATGTTTTGACGCTATACAGTGTGTTTACATTTACAATGTTTACAAATACTGGAGTAAAACAAGGTTATATTTTGGGTTCTGATGGGGTACGACAGATTAACTAAGCTCATTAAGTATTTATAAAAGCTATATTCTTCAAGAATCAATAGGTATATCATTAATTTATAAGTCAAAAAATTGATGTAGCAACTGCAGATTGCCCCTTTAAACAATAAGGATATAGATGCAGGCTGAAACTATTAGGTGTTCTACATGGCACTTTAGTTACTTCCCTTTGACTTCAACTCTACTTCTTTGGGTTAATGAATTAACCAATCCAGTCATTTTGCCAGATTCAAATCTGATTATCAACTGTTTTTAGACTGAGCTTCAGGGAACAGGACACTGTTTTGCAGTTCCACTACTTTAAGCAAATAAGATAAATGTTTTAAATAGAAACTGCTGAGAAACACAACAAATCCCTTTGAAGACCAAACCTTAGAGAAACTATAGGCCTAATGCTCCAAACTCACTGAGGACAGGATCTTGAAGGAATAGGCCTTGTTAGATTAGATGCTAATGAGTCTTTTCACAGTAAACCAATACTGAGACAACAAACAAAGCTTCAGTAACAGCCCTGCACTGTCTCAACTCATTGATGTTGGCTAATCTTTATAACGAGGCAAGGTGATACCAGGCCAGGTATCACGATACCACAGTGGAAAAACATCAGTGGCCTAGCATCCTGTTCGCCCTGTCGCCCGGACACTTGTTCACGTTTTCTAAACGTTCTCCAAAAACCTGTCACTGAAATGTACACTTCTACTCAATACAACACATTGAATTTAACTTCACACTGTTCAGTGTATAATAGAATACTGCATAGAATGGCTGATTTGCTCATATTTGCAAAGGCCTACCTGTGATTTGGCTGGAGGAATGGGAGGAAGGAATACAAATGCATAATGATCTGCATGTCATTGTGTCAGTAAGGGGAAAACACTGCATGAAAGCTTCTTTACTCTTCAGTTAACACAGACTCTCCCTCCCTTCCTCACACACTATGTCTCTCTCACTCTCATAAACACACACACACCACTCTCTCTCTCCCTCCCAAACACACTGCTCCCAACTTCTAAAACATTAGGCACCAAACAGAATGTAAGGAGCACCAGAAAGAAATAGATAGTTGTTATAGTTTAGTCTTCCATTAGGCCTGTATGAATCCTACCTTTGAAGCACATACTGTATCATGAGTAGCATACCCTTTTCCTTTCTTCCTGTGCCAATCAAATTTGCCTAAACCTAATGTCAAGTTACCAGGTTGTTAGCTAGCTAGGTAACATGACTGAACAACGTTGTTTGCCGTTTAGGCTAGAGACAAGCCGTTTTCTTTGCTATAAAGCTGCAAACATGCCTGGTGCGAAGCGGTTCTCCATTTTCCCTCTCTGTCACTCAGAGGCTGCATGACAGTGAACTTGCAAAGTCTACACAGACTGGACTGTGCTCTTGGTTATGACAGGCGATTAAATGATATAATGTATCAACGTTGCTCACTTTGCGCGCTGCTCCAATGTAAGAAATGTACAACATAGGGCGGCAGGTAGCTTAGTGGTTAAGAGCGTTGTGCCAGTAACCGAAAGGTCGCTGGTTCTAATCCTTGAGCCGACTAGGTGAAAAATCTGTCGATGTGCCCTTGAGCAAGGCACTTAACCCTAATTGCTCCTGTAAGTCGCTCTGGATAAGAGCGTCTGCTAAATGACCTATTTATTTTTATTTTATTTAACAGAAAACTCCTCAGGGTCTGCATCCCCGCTCGCAATCACGGCTAAATTATATATTTTTTAACTGACAGAGGAATAGATGTGCATGAAGAGCGCACGGAGAGAGCAGGTGAGTGAGGGCTGGTAGGGGATGCGGCTGGCTGATTACAGCTGCCACACCTGATATGCGCATGAAAGTGAAGTAGTTATTATTGGACCTGCGCATAGAAGCAACTAGTGGCTGTTGCTTAAATTCAACTGAATTTATAAACAAAACTGACATTATAAACATTTTACAACAGGCGCCAGCAGGTTCTTTAGATCGGTAGGGCTGGAAACTTTGGCAGTATCATATGAAACGGTACTACGGTATTCTAAAATGTTGGTATCATGACGTTTTGGTACCGTGAGATTACCGTAGTACCAGTATACTGTGCAACACTAGTTATAACTGTTTGATGTAACATCAACGGCATTTGATGCACAATCAGTCTCTTACCTCGTTGGATTGTTTTCCACTGTAAGACATCTTCTTGATGGCCACCACCTCAGTGGTCCGCACATCTCGTGCCTGAAGAAAAATACAAAGTCAACACCCTGCCCTATATCTTAAACAGTGCTGAATATAAATCCAGCTCTGTTACTGAGCGCAGAGTGGCGGGTCCAAGTACTCACAAAGTAGACGGCACCAAAGCTGCCATGTCCGATCTCTCGCAGGTCTGAGAACAGTTTCTCAGGGTCCTCCTTGAAGAAGAGTTCAGCAACATCGGGGTCCTTCAGGCTCCCCGCCCGACTGGTGTTGGGCATGCTGAGGGGGGGACGTGCCAGTGCTGCCACCGCCGCGGCCAGGGATTATCTGGATGTGCGACAGCGACGTGACAGCCCCCACCGACGGCTCATCTGCAGGACAACGGCCTCATACGTGTACACACCTGGGGGGATGGAGAGGACAGAGTGAGAACTAGTACAGTAGAATTAAGCAAGCACATTAATATAATCATTTTTTTATACATTTTAATTATTTAGCAGATGCTCTTATTCAGAGCGATTTACAGTAGTGAGTGCATACATTTTTCATTATTTTTCTCTGTGGGAATCGAACCCACAACCCTGGCATTACAAGCACCATGCTCTACCAACAGAGCCACATGGGCCCCAAAATCAATCAAGTTATGATATTGAGGGGCTGAATGGTGAAATTGATTCTCCGGGACAACAGCCTAGACAGAGAGAGTGAATAGGACTTTTAATACTGATTATGTAATACTGAAAAGCCTACATGGGGGATGGGGCAGCCCTACACTCAGAATAAGCCTCCTTTCAACCCTTTTCCTGCACAGTCACCATCGGGCCATGTACCCATGATAACTAAAAAACACTGTCTCTAGCT
Source organism: Coregonus clupeaformis (assembly GCF_020615455.1). NCBI lineage: Eukaryota > Metazoa > Chordata > Actinopteri > Salmoniformes > Salmonidae > Coregonus > Coregonus clupeaformis. The sequence goes on from NC_059196.1 coordinate 6,261,584, forward strand.
AGGTTTCCATCCAATTGGCGACAGATCTTCATGCGAATATTCAAATATCAGCATAAAGAAAATATGTGCATTTTCCCACCAGTGGTGTCTCCATCAAAAGGACTTATTGAGGATAAAAATCAGTGCGTGATGACGTAGTGCACACAAAATGTACTTTTTCGCTTAAGTTTTCATGAATAAAAATCTAAAGTTTAATGTGTTTCCATCGCATTTTCAACTCTAACAATAGTTTTGTCACAAAAACTGTGCCTACTCTGGTCTTGGCACTTGTGCTCTAGCCAACAGCTGGCAGATACAGTGCGGGTAGTCTGTGTAGGTAGGCTAGTCTACATGATGAGATTATTATGGATACGAGCAAGAATATTTATTTGTCAAACTGCAGTCAAGCATCGATCATCATGTCACCAGAATCAGACCCTCGATACATATTGGAAAGGAGCATCAAGATCAGTGTGCACTTTTGTCACCATGTGAAGTTCATACGTTTTTTCATCTGTAGCCTAATAAACTGCATGCTTTCCCGAGTCGTAGTGGGAGGTCCACACACCATATCATCGCGTGACTCCAAGATTACTTCGATATAATGGTTATTATATCAATATTGCCCATAAAGGCGTTTCCACCACCATTTTTCGCATAATTAATTTTACAGACAAAAAAAGATCCCACCATGTCGAACGAACAAATTCTGTCTGCATTTATAAAACTGTACCGAAATGTCCTGTTTCCATCACAGCTGTCGTATATACACTGCTCAAAAAAATAAAGGGAACACTTAAACAACACAATGTAACTTCAAGTCAATCACACTTCTGTGAAATCAAACTGTCCACTTAGGAAGCAACACTGATTGACAATAAAATGTCACATGCTGTTGTGCAAATGGAATAGACAACAGGTGGAAATGATAGGCAATTAGCAAGACACCCCCAATAAAGGACTGGTTTTGCAGGTGGTGACCACAGACCACTTCTCAGTTCCTATGCTTCCTGGCTGATGTTTTGGTCACTTTTGAATGCTGGCGGTGCTTTCACTCTAGTGGTAGCATGAGACGGAGTCTACAACCCACACAAGTGGCTCAGGTAGTGCAGCTCATCCAGGATGGCACATCAATGCGAGCTGTGGCAAGAAGGTTTGCTGTGTCTGTCAGCGTAGTGTCCAGAGCATGGAGGCGCTACCAGGAGACAGGCCAGTACATCAGGAGACGTGGAGGAGGCCGTAGGAGGGCAACAACCCAGCAGCAGGACTGCTACCTCCGCCTTTGTGCAAGGAGGAGCAGGAGGAGCACTGCCAGAGCCCTGCAAAATTACCTCCAGCAGACCACAAATGTGCATGTGTCTGCTCAAACGGTCAGAAACAGACTCCATGAGGGTGGTATGAGGGTCCAACGTCCACAGGTGGGGGTTGTGCTTACAGCCCAACACCGTGCAGGACGTTTGGCATTTGCCAGAAAACACCAAGATTGGCAAATTCGCCACTGGCGCCCTGTGCTCTTCACAGATGAAAGCAGGTTCACACTGAGCACATGTGACAGACGTGACAGAGTCTGGAGACGCCGTGGAGAACGTTCTGCTGCCTGCAACATCCTCCAGCATGACCGGTTTGGTGGTGGGTCAGTCATGGTGTGGGGTGGCATTTCTTTGGGGGGCCGCACAGCCCTCCATGTGCTCGCCAGAGGTAGCCTGACTGCCATTAGGTACCGAGATGACATCCTCAGACCCCTTGTGAGACCATATGCTGGTGCGGTTGGCCCTGGGTTCCTCCTAATGCAAGACAATGCTAGACCTCATGTGGCTGGAGTGTGTCAGCAGTTCCTGCAAGAGGAAGGCATTGATGCTATGGACTGGCCCGCCCATTCCCCAGACCTGAATCCAATTGAGCACATCTGGGACATCATGTCTCGCTCCATCCACCAACGCCACGTTGCACCACAGACTGTCCAGGAGTTGGCGGATGCTTTAGTCCAGGTCTGGGAGGAGATCCCTCAGGAGACCATGCGCCACCTCATCAGGAGCATGCCCAGGCGTTGTAGGGAGGTCATACAGGCACGTGGAGGCCACACACACTACTGAGCCTCATTTTGACTTGTTTTAAGGACATTACATCAAAGTTGGATCAGCCTGTAGTGTGGTTTTCCACTTTAATTTTGAGGGTGACTCCAAATCCAGACCTCCATGGGTTGATAAATTTGATTTCCATTGATAATTTTTGTGTGATTTTGTTGTCAGCACATTCAACTATGTAAAGAAAAAAGTATTTAATAAGATTATTTCATTCATTCAGATCTAGGATGTGTTATTTTAGTGTTCCCTTTATTTTTTTGAGCAGTGTATATGTGTATATATAGCGGCTGGGTCCGGGTGGAATGAGCGGGCCCTCATCGACAGCTTCCGGTGTAGCCTGCGAGAGGACGTCCGAAGGGAGCTATGACTTTACTCGCATAAAAACTGTGGATGGAAACATGGTTAATGTCTTTTTTTTTTCTCCCACCAGAACAGCAAGTTCTCATGCTGAGTATGAGGGAGAGGAAGTGCAGACACAAAAATGCCAGTGCTGTGCTTTCAACTTTTTTGCTCAGTACAGTGCTCTCTCCCTCGGATATGACGCACGCCACAGGCTGCTTTAGGCAGACGATGAGAAAGTAACTAGTGTGCCTGCCATGTCCAGCCCATTACTGTAGGATCATGTCCCTCTGAGCGTCCCTGGCTGCCACAGGAGAGCCTAATAATAGGAGCGAGGGATGGGCACACTGGCCAGTGATGTCAGGCTGAGCTCTGGAGAGTGGCCAGTTATAGCTCTCGGTCCATTCTGGTGAACGAAGTAGGAAGAGATCACAGTCTCCTGTTTCCATAGAAACAGCAACTACTGTAAGAAAGCCAGTGGGCTGTGTCCTGGCTGATAGACAGTGGTATGCAGACAGACAGATGGAAGGGGGAAACAAAGAAAATAGCCCTGCAGCTGATAATCTCACACAAAGAAAACCCAACATTACAACACAGTAGGTGACTAAGGAAGAGATTACATGAGCTATGCGCCATACCAAACAAAGGAGGTACAATAGTGATACTAAATGCAGCAGACTAGGAAAAGGAAATTCTGAGACAACTTAGTGATGATTAATTTTTACAAAAGACTCCCTAAGGACCCTACTAATCAATTAAAGTCTTTGATCCATGATAAATTGTCAACAAGACAGAATATGAGTATATGAAAGTTGACTGCCCAACCACACCTGTCATATACGCTCTCCCCAAAATTCACAAGAGCATGACACCACCTCTACCAGGCAGGCCCATTGTGAGTAGTAACAGATCTCTGACAGAATATCTCTACCTTTGTAGACTATGTTGTGAAACCCTGGGTGATCTCCCTCCCCATGTTTACCAGAGACTCTACTGATTGTATAAAAACATTTTAATCTGTGGACCATATACCTGAGAATTATTTTCTGTGTACTTTTGATGTTACCAGTCTATATACTAACATCCCCCATCAGGGTGGCCTAGAGGCCCATAAGTTCAACCTCAATGAACGTCCCCCTAATGCTCTTCCCAGCACCAATTGTATTGTGGACCTGGCTGAACTGGTATTAACCTCCAACTATATTCTCTTCAGAGGATACTTTTTCCTCCAGACCAAAGGGACAGCGATGGGGAGCACTATGGCTCCTAATTATGCTAACCTATATCTAGGAATGTTTGAAAAACAGGTGGTGCTGAATCCAGACCTTAACCATTTTCTCTCCAATATTCTCCTAATTCTGAGATATTTGGATGACATTTTTGTGATCTATACAGGGACCCAGGAAGAACTTTTGGAATTGCATGCCTATCTAAACTCTATGAATGAACACCTTTATTTCACCATTAACTATGACCTATCACAAATCAGTTTTCTTGATGTGATGGTTATTAAGGACAAAACCTCCCTCTCTACAGATCTCTATAGGAAACCTACGGACGGGAATACCCTCCTTAGAGGTGACAGCTTTCATCCACGTCCACTTATTAAAAGTCTCCCTATAAGTCAATTCAGTCGCATCAGAAGAATATGCAGCTCTGATGCTTTTTTTTACATTTTTACATTTTTAGTCATTTAGCAGACGCTCTTATCCAGAGCGACTTACAGTTGGTGAATACATATTTTTTTATACTGGCCCCCCGTGGGAATCAAACCCACAACCCTGGCGTTGCAAACACCATGCTCTATCAACTGAGCTACATCCCTGCCGGCCATTCCCTCCCCTACCCTGGACAACGCTGGGCCAATTGTGCGCCGCCCATGAGTCTCCCGGTCGCGGCCGGCTGCGACAGAGCCTGGATTCGAACCAGGATCTCTAGTGGCACAGTTAGCACTGCGATGCAGTGCCTTAGACCACTGCGCCACTCAGGAGTTTCTTATCAGAAACAGACCACGGACCTCACACAGAGGTTTAAGGAAAGGGGGTACAAAGACAATTGGGTAAAACATGCCAATGATCGTTTTGAAGGACTAACACAGCTGGAAAGCCTTCAACCAAAAGTTAAAGAAAAAGCAGAACATGTCCACTCGTGCTTTACCCAATACTCACCATTGGGGAAGGCATTAAAGGACATTATCAGGAAGCACTGGTACATTATTGATACTGACCCACAATTGAAACCCATGTTTAAATATCCCCACGTAGAGTCTTTAAAAGACCCCCAAATGTGAGAGACATTGTGATTAAATCTGATTACCCACCAGAGAAAAGGGAAACTTTCTTGGACAAGGTTCCAGAGGGTAATTACAAATGTGGCCAATGTGCTCAATGCAGCTTCACGTACAAATGCAACTCATTTACCCACCCCCGCACAAGACAAAGATTTAAGATCAAAGGCCTGATTACCTGCATGTCCACCAATGTTGTTTACATGTTGAAATGTCCTTGTGGTCTGTCTTACATAGGGAAAACCCACAGAAGCCTTAAGACACGGATCTGTGAGCACCGCAGCAATATACGGACAAGTGAGACTAAAAATCTGGTTGCTGTTCATTTTGTACACGCTGGACATCCTATTAGTTCTCTGAGATGCATTGGAATAGAAATGGTCAAGATGTCATGCAGGGGAGGGGACATTGAGAGGAAACTTCTTCAAAGGGAATCTTTCTGGATCCACTGGCTCAACACACTGTCTCCTCTTGCCCTTAACGAGGAGATTGACTTGAAACTGTGTTTATAGTTGTCGAAATTGTGTTTTTTTATTATCCTAATTGAACATTGTATGAATATTGTATGTATATTACTGTAAATATTGATCACATTCCTTGTATATGATCATATATTTTGATACATTGAATGTTAATATTGTGAACCTATGTTATAGATTTTTTTACCTCCTGTTTCAGGAAGTGATGTCACTGAGTATTGCCCCTATATATAGGACCTTCCACCCCCACCTGGGATATGGATGTGTTTTTCATGAATTTGCCTAGAACTCCAGCACCTGTGGAAAGTACCTGGATGTGCATATGTTCTTCAGCTTTTGTACTATGCGCCATACCATCCATAACATAACACTAGCTAGTTGTTAGACCTGTACGGTCAAGACAGACACACTTCCTCAGTCAATTGATTCAAATACATATTTAGGGGGTATTTTCCATCCTCAAATAAAAAAAGCAAAACTCTGTTTTTTACTAGGCCTATATTGCCTGTGGAAGACCAACAGGTATGGTAGTAACATGTTGCTCCTATGGTTGCATAGCTGCCTGTGTAACATAGCCACTCCTTGACAAAACCAGAAAATTGACTAAGTGACAATTTTATGTAGTAATTAAAATACATTTTTGGCAGTAACACAACATGTCACTGTCTGCATGCCTCAATAAACATGTTATGTATTGCTGGCTCTTAAACATGATGTAATTGTTGATCGCCAACTAGTTATCTGAGGAAGGTTGACTGTGCCCAGCCAGCTCAGATGATCAGCTGCACACAGACACACTGAGCAACACTCTCCCTCTCTGACGCCAGCGTCACAAGACTGTTCCGCTCATTCTCGGCCTGGGAGGAACAGCACAGCCGGACCCCAGTCCCTCAGGCACAGCAGGCAGACATCCTTTGTCCCACAACACTGGACGACTCACTCACTACCCTGCTGCACAGATGCAGCCACAGCCCTGAAATAAAGTATAATTAACGGCGTGGGACTGTGGCTCTTTATTGCCATTGTTGTTTACTACATTGTTGTTCATGAATGAGCCTTGTTGTTGTAGCCTCTCTCTCATGATGATGACATTTTGAACTGCAGGAGGCACATGAGCGCAGTGACAGTGATGGTAAGTGATTCATTTAATGAAACACTTCGGCATGACACTGACACCCTACACACACAGAGGCAGCAATAATGCAGCAGGACAGGACAGCAAAGCTGGAAGGCTGGAATTCCCTCTGCATGCTGTCACTGCACTGCATTTCTCAGCATTTCCTGTTCGCTCAGCTATAGGCACTGCTGGGAATTGTTTCAGGCAGTAAGACTATTCTATTGTAGCTTATACAGGCCTAGCAATGGTGTTGTTTTGGAGCTCCTAGAGGGGAAAACAACTGTATTGTATTATCTGTGTAAGTGTAATGTGGTCTGTGATAGGCTAATCAATCATCTCAGGTATGGATACAAACATGGGCCATCCATATTGTCTATCTCTGGGGCCTATGTGTGTCTCTCTCTGCAGTATCCAGCATACCATTTTTGAAGTAAATTTAAATGCAATTCATGAATTGATAAATCCTCATAGTAGAAAAAAATTAGCAATATTCAATTAACTTCCTGAATTGAAAACTTAATTGACCCAACCCCTTTGTTTTCATGATTATGTAATAGACACCCATAAACAAATTAAATGAGTATGAACACATAGCCTACTCATTTCAGTTCACAAGGTAAAGTAGCACCCATTTCATTGACCAAAACAAAAACACACACACAGCTGAACCAGGGAAATGACAATTATGAATCAATATGCAAGGAGGACATCACATTTAATGTGCCTTCCAGCATTTATGGAGCCCTTTTAGGCCAACGTTAATGGCTTGGGGTATATGAACGTCACATAGCTAACAAATTTAATAATTGAGAGGTCTAAACGTGGGTAATAGCAGCTGGATGGGAATGCAAGCTGTTGCCAAATGCTGTCTCATTCTTAAAATTTATAAAATAATAATAGCCCGGCTTGTGCAATTGTAGGCGTATTCAAATGCATTTAGTAGTGTTCCGTTCATATTAATGATGTGTACCAATTGCATAAGGAACACCCAGCATTAGTAAATAAACCCCATGTGGATCAAAGAAACATAACTTAACAACAAAACAGACTATTGTTTACCATCTGATCTTTGCAATAGATGCAACATACACCTAATATGTACCCTAGTTAATCTGACAGTACAGTAGCAAGACTGTAAATTGACGAATGACGTTCAAGGCAAACTCATCATTGAGAAACGTCCCTAGACTCCCTAACCATTCTGAACTCCACAAATTCCAATCGACAAAACATTTACTACGAGACAAAGCAGCCAACTTTATCTAGGTAGCCAGCTAGCTAGTTGTTTTACTAATGTCAACAAATTCGAAGTTACCGGTAGCTAGTTACCTACACCCTATTCGAGTAGTCTGGTCGATGTGAAATCATGCTATGGCTAGCTCAGCAGCCAAGAAAACGTGAGGCAGCTAACTAGTACTACTGTTAGCTAACTTGATGTTACTAGTTAGCTAGCAATAGAAGCCAACTTAGTTTATTATGTGGTGTGCAAGCAATACATGGTGATATGACAAGTGTTGTAGGTATTAGTACATTTTAGGGCTACGTTGCAAGTATTGTTTATCACCGTCTCATTCACAGTTTAACGCGTTAAAAAAATGTGAGGCTAGCTATCATTAGCTGCTGCTAGCCAGTTTAAACTCACCCTTCCGACGGGCCTGGCTGGTTTGAACGGAGCAGAGAATGTCGTGTGGTTCCACCAATTTTGGACAGGAAGAGTACTGGACTAGTGTTTTTTCCTGAATTATATTTTCCTTACACTGATTTCTGATGTTTTTCAAAGTTGTCAAACGATTTGTTGCTTTAGATTGGCTGTGTAGAGTTGGCAAGAAATCTCCACCCTTGCCTTGGACTAACGGGGGCCCAGATTGTCGAATCCCGTACTACAGGCAGATCCCAAAGATGGCGGCCGTGCTTTCCACCGCCTCCCTCCGTGACAAATAATACGGCGGGGGAAAATGTGAGGGAAGCTCAGGGAACACCACGAAAACAACCAAACTGAAAGCGACCGCACCCTTGAAATCGTCGGAAGATTGGAGAGGCCTTTTCTATGAATGAGAGTAGGAATATGTTCAATATTTCACTGTGTTTATGTTGGGGTTGGGATTCTCTCCCGTCCTCTTTCAATTCAGTCTGTTCCTGGAACGCCAGTTCCGCCCTATCGCTGTAAACTCCCTCTGACCCATTCATATCCAGTCATTGCTCTGACCCAATGCTCTGACCTAAATGCATGGAATAGCAAAGCTACCAAAACCTCAAGGAGAAGTGACAATACAGTTTTGGTCTGCAGACTAAATAATTTCTCTAATTACTATGGACAAAATAAAATGGCATGACCGTAGCATAACAAGTCATTGAAGCTATGGACGTTGTTTTTTACAACTTTTCCCCAGCATGATGTAGCTCTCGAGAACCCAAGCAGACCGAAGAGCTCCCAATGCGATAGCATGTCCATGAACATCACTGAAGTTGAGTTCAATTAGTGCTATTTAGTTTCAGACACAGACAGATACATTATATATAACAAATTATGCTGATGGTCATAACTCGGCTATTATAGATTGACCAATTGTGAGTCCTACTATTCTATGTCAACACCCCAAAGAAAAGGAAAACAGACAAGTTATTGTATCAGTGATATTAGTAGGCCTAATATGATCAGATCTAGGGTAATACTTTTTCTTGGTTTGCTGCTCTTGAAAAAAATAATAATCTGTAGGGCATATCATGTTTATAAGTGCCTACAACAACTTATAATGAGTTATGATCATATGGCCATATTGTAAAACATTATTCCATCCTTGAACATCAGCCTTCACAAATTAGGTTTGTAAAGTGAAGTCAATGTCTGTAACATTTTACACGAAAACACCTTAATGGAGTATTAGGGATTTGTGTAATAACACTAATCACTCTAGTTATTACATAGCAAATTATAATTAATTGCATTGCAGGCTAATCCAGTTGATCCTACATTAAGAAAACCTTTGTCTTTGACTAATTCATGATTATTGTGAATGTGAAGCAGTAAAAAAAGCGATTAGTTACCGGAGTGTAACTCCAGTTCTATGAGTGGAGCTCCGCCCCATAGGGGAGCTCTGCTCCTAGTGGTTTACCCTCTGCCCTAAGGCAGCTACAGCCTGAAGCAAAATTATGCACACACCTGCAGCCAATGGGAGCACAGGTGTCCCTATAAGAGGGGACGCTTCCCCTCAATCAGCCTCCCGAGATATTATCTTCAGCGAGACTAGAGAGGGTCGGCAGGGCCTTAAGTCCTATGGGGCTCCGCTCCACTCATAGAACTGGAGTTACACTCCGGTAACTAATCGTTCTATATCGTGGAGCTCCGCCCCATGGGGAGCTCTGCTCCTAGTGGTTTAAGGCGGAGCGTAGCGCTCCCAAAATGTACTCCCTGCCGAGCCTAACACTTCCCATTAAAAATGAAAAGGTCAAGCCTAGCAATGGCCGCAACCAATTCCCCGCAGTACTGCAACTAAAAACCCCTCCGGGCGTCACAATATACCGCGTCATCGGTTAAAGACCCGCCCCACCTAGTTCAATGGCAATGCCAATGACTAGTGGGCAGATCACCAGAATAGAAGCTACACTAATCTGTACTAGCAGATAGATGTGCCTCAATATCCTGTGAAAACACTACCGACCACTAATGGAATGACACCAAGTGTCACTCTACATTATGTACACAGTAGACCACCTCACTCACTCAATGGAATCCAAGAGATTAGTAGGCAGGAACAAAATATAAGTCATACTAAACTGAACAATCAGATAGATGACCTCACATTCTGTCAATTCAATACATGTCTCTACTATACTGACCCTGTCAGTCAAGAGACATGCCACAAGATATGCTTTCCATCCAAAGCGGACCTGATAGAAACCTGTTTCCATCGTCCTGCTTTTCTCTCTTCTAGCTCAAGATTCCCCTTCAGCTATGCTGAGTACAATCGAACCAGAGAGATAGAAAGCCTATCTATCAAAAAACATGTTTTCCTAACCAAAGCGGACCTGATGGGAACCTGCCCATAGTCCTGCTTTATCCTCTCTTCCTGGCTCAAAATCCCCTTTCAGCTTTGCTGATTACAGACCGAGCCAAAAAGTTAGAAAACATAACTGTCCAGAATATGTCTTCCTAACCAAAGCGGACCTGATGAACACCCATGTCCACAGTCCTGCTTTTTTCCTCTCTTTCTTGCTCAAAATCTCCTTTCAGCCACGCTGAGTACAGATCGAGCCAAAGAGTTAGAAGGCATATCTCATAGATAGAAACAGAATATGTCTTCCTGACCAAAGCGGACCTGATGGACACCCATGTCCACAGTCCTGCTTTTTTCCTCTCTTTCTTGCTCAAGATCTCCCTTCAGCCACGCTGAGTACAGATCGAGCCAAAGAGTTAGAAGACATATCTAATAGATAGAAACGGATAAATGGAGACGGTGTCGACCATGACGCTGCTCTACAAATATCCTCTACCCCTGTTCCTCTGAAGAGGGCAGTAGAAGCTGCTACTCCACGAGTGGAGTGAGCTCTGATACCCTGAGGCAGTTGTCGCCCCGCTGCCTCGTAAGCTGTCTCAATACCTTCACAAAGCCAATGAGACAATCGCTGTTTTGAAAGTGGTCTACCTAATGCAGCCGCACCGTGACACACAAACAGCTGAGGCGATGACCTAATCACTGCTGTGCGCTCAACGTAACACGCCGAAGCGCGCACTGGGCACAGACAATGAAGCTTTTCCTCACTCCTCTCCCCATGAGGAGGGGGAGAAAAAGCCCACAACTCCACGGTCTGTGATCTATATGCACTGCTAATAACCTTCGGCACAAACGCCGGGTTAGGACGTAACACCGCTCTGCTCAGATCGCCATTAATGGCAAGGCAGTCGGGTCTCGTCGACAGGGCACACAAATCACTGACACGCTTAGCGGTAGTCAAGGCGAGCAACAGTGCCGTCTTGATAGACAGCATCTTGAGGGGTATTTGATTCAACGGCTCGAACGGCGACTTACATAGCGCTTCGAGTACCAAGGCCAAATCCCACTGGGGCAGCGTGGCTCTAGGCATTGGCCTAAGCCGCCGCGTTCCCAATAAGAAACGTTTCACTAAAGGATGGCTGAACACGTTCGTTCCGCCAAACCCCTCATGACCAGCTGAAATTGCCGCTGCAAACACTTTAATGGTGGAGGGCGATTTCTGCTTATCAAACATAAACTGCAGAAAAGAGAGCACACTCTCAACCTGACAGTTCATGGGGTCCACACCTTGTGTGTCACACCATCGTGAAAAAACGTTCCATCTGCTGGTATACATCCTAGAAGTGGAACCGGCTCGTGCACCTTGTATGGTTCTGATCACTGCATCAGATAACCCACAGCGCCTCAACCTGTCCCATTCAGGAACCAAGCCTTCAGTGGTTGGCCGATTATGGGCCACTGCCCTATCGAGCCTCCCGCCTGGGTCAACGCGTCCCGTCGATGTGGAATTGGCCAAGGTGGCGCAATCAACATCTGACTCATCTCCGCAAACCACGGAGTCCCCGGGCGATCGGGCGCTATCAGTATCACTGACAGCCCCTCTGACCTCACCCTGGCTAGCAGTGGGAGAATGCAAGACAGCGGAGGGAATGCATACAGGAGAACTTTCGTCCATGGGTAGTGCGCGAATGCGTCTCTTCCCAGTGGTGGCTCGTCCTGTTCCCTCAGAGAGAACCATAGGGGACATTGCGCGTTCACGCGTGACGCGAACAGATCCACCTCGGCTCTCCCGAACTGTTCCCAAATTCGGAGAACAATGTCCGGATGCAGACACCACTCGTCGTCTCGAGGACCCCCTCTTGACATGAGGTCTGCTCCTACGTTCAAGTAGCCTGGAATGTGTGCTGCTCTCAACGAGCGAAGGTGCTTGTGAGCCCACAGCCACAATTCCTCTGCCGCCCGGTGGAGGGCAGGTGACCTGACCCCTCCCTGGCGATTTATGTGAGCTACTGTGGTCCGGTTGTCTGACCAGACCAGCACATCGCGACCCCGAAGGGTAGGCGCAAAGTGGGTCAGAACCAGTCAAACCGTTTCCAACTCCAAGAGGTTTATGTGACGACCTGATTGAGGCCATGCACCTCCTATCGCTTGAGTCTGACATGTCCCTCCCCATCCAGTCAGAGAAGCATCTGTAAATACTGGAATGTAGGATGACACCTTGCCCTTCGGGACTCCGTGCGTGAGAACGCTCGGATACCTCCAATAGTCCAGGTCTGCTCTTAGCGAGAGAGGAACCACCACCAACCGATGACGTTGACGCACTGGGTCTAGTCTTAGTTGGGCGAACCATCGCTGTATTCTGCGCATGTGCAGAAGTCCCAGCGGGACCACAGAGTGGGCTGACGACATGAGACCCAAAAGTGACATGATCGACAGCGCCGTCACTGTGTGATTCGGACGACACTTCCTCAGGGCTAGCAACAATGCTACCCTTCGAGGGTCCGAAATTCGAGCCCTCATCATTACAGTGTCTGTAGCCCCAGGTAGACAATCTGATGACTGGGCCAGGGTGCGCTCTTTTTCCAATTCACAGCAAACCCCAGACGCGTGAGATGAATCACTGTCTGTGTTGTGTGAGTGAACGCCAGCTCTGCTGATGGGGCGAGAACCAGCAGGTCGTCTAGGTAGGCTAATAGCCTTATCCCTTGACGACGCAACGGCTCCAATGCCGCCTCCACACATTTGGAAAACGTTCGAGGTGCCAGGGCGTACCCGAATGCATCCTCGTGAACTCGTACGCCACCCCTTGAAAGGCGAACTGCAGAAACTTCCTGTGACGCGATTGTATCGGCACATGGAAGTACGCGTCCTTTAGGTCTATGCTTGTACAAAAGTCTCCTTTCTGGACACATTCCAGTAGACGTTTTGTCGTCAGCATTCGGAAGGGTCGTTTGGTTATGCTCTCGTTGAGAGTGCGTAAATCCAAAATCGGCCTCACTCCCCCCGTCTTTTTGGGCACTAGGAAATAAGGCGAATACAGCCCTTTGTTCCTTTGCTCCCGGGGAACTACTGTGACCGCCTCCTTCGCCAAAAGTTCCGTAATCTCTGACATCAGAGCGGCTACTTTGTCCGGCGTTTTCATCACCGTCTCCACCACTCCCCTGAACGGGGGTGGGGTTCGATGGAATTGGAGGGCATAACCCTTCTGCAACGTCTGTTCTAGCCAGCGTGAGAGGGTACAGCTTCGTTGCCACTGCCAGCAATGCAGAGAAAGCGGGCGCGCACAAAGCTGTGGTGCATCCAGTAGGAAGGACCTGTATTCCTCTATGGCCCTCGCCGCCGCTATTCCCCAGCACTGGGTTGGTGGAATAGCCCAAGGCGGGCCCCCCTCGAAAGGGAGAGGAAACATCAGCTCGTTCTGAGGGAATCGGAGGCCTTGATACGTCAGTTACATCCGTAACTCTAGTATTCCGGCCCTCCGTGAACGCAGCACGGTTTTGAGCTGCCCTGACTGAGGTGTTAACCTGAAGCAGAGCGCCCTCCCCGGATAGCAATTGCGTCATCATGTCATTGTCTGACTGAGACTGCTGCTTGTCATGAGATCCGTCCACTGCAGTACTCAACAGAGTCTGGAAAGTGTGGTCTCTAACTGGTACCACAAGGTGGCGCCACAATACCTCCTTTTCACTGGTCTCATGAAGCTGCTCAACAGCACACTCTGGGTGTGGTGAGCTGCACTCAGAGTAATGGGCATTGTTACGTTCTGAATTAGCCGGGGGCGCCCATACATTGGTTACACCTGTAACTCTAGTATTCCCGCCCTCCGTGAACGTCGCATGGGTCTGAACTGCGCTGGCTGAGGCGTTAGCCTGAAGCAAGGCGTCATTCCCAGCTAGCGGCTGCGTCTTTATGTCATATTTAGACTGAGACGGCTGCCTGCTATGTGAGACCTTTACTACAGAGCTCCTAGGAGTCTGTAGTAAAATATCTTTATTAGGTGAGCTAAGGCTACGCCTTGCTACCTTTTTCTCTTTCCTCTCCTGAGTGTGTTCAACTACGCACCCTTGGTGGGTTGAGCTACACTCAGGATGGTGAGAGAAATTCATAGGACGTGAAGTACTCTGCAATGTGTCATGGAAGACAGGCCCTTTTGTGACAATGTCAGTGAGAGCCAGCTCTTTATTCACACAACAACAATAAACATTTCCCTCCATGCCCTGAACAGTAGGGTGGGGGGGGAACAGTGGGCTCTGTCGCGTCTTGCGCCGAGCCGTCATCCGTCCTCTCCCCCTCGTCCCGTCATTGACGCCGTCTTTTCTGGCTGACCTTCTGGTGTTGCCAGGACGGTTTCGTGACGACCTCTCTCGCCGGCGGAATCGTCGCCACCACCGTCGTCGCTGGAGGGGCCGAGCCCGCTCGCCTGCTGTCGGTGGTAGGCGCCTGTCGCCTGGCCCGTCGCCTCCCTGTAGTTCTACTGGGGGCGTTGGAGGTTGACGGTTTGGTTGAGGCCCTGCTAAACTTGCCTGCCAATGGCAGGTGTTTAGCCAGGTGCTTCTTCTCCTCGTCCAGCTTACCAAAGCGTTCCGTCGCCTCTTTAACGGCGACCCCAAAGAGGCCCTCGCTAGAGACGGGAGCGTTTAGTAGCGAGGCCCTGTCCGTCTCCTTCATGGCTGTCATTGACAGCCAGAGGTGACGTTCCATGACCACCGAGGTGGCCATGGACGGGCCTGCGCATATCGCTGACGCCTGTGTCAAGTGAAGAATAGCGCCAGAAATCCTGGACGCCTCTTCAATCTCATCGCTGGTCAACTCTGACCTACCCGTTGTTAGACGGGATAGGGAGGCCGCGAGGAGGGCGATGTTGTTAGCCGCTGACACAGCCTGGGCTCCCAGCGTGAAAGACTTCTCAGCCAGCTGTGCTGTGAGTCTGTCTTTTTGTGCTGGTAAGATGGCTTTCTTGGAGGCCGCCCAGGGACTCGAACCCGGCACTAGATACGCCGCCATGGCGCTCTCGAGCTTAGGGATTCCCTTAGCCGCCCACTCACGTCCAGCCACTCTCGTGAATGGGATGTACACCTTGGCCGGCGAACGCGCCGCCAGGGGTGTGTCCCACGAGCCCTCGACATATTTCCCAAGGGAAGGCATAGCCGGAGCCATCGGCTCAGCTGCCTTCCTTGGTTTAGAGTAGGGGCCGCCCTCCATCAAGTCAACCTCCACAGGGGGGGGAGCAGGGGGCAGCGCTATCTCGAGTCGATTGGCGGCTCTCTCAATGAGTTCGGGAAAGTCCGAACGCAGAGAGGCCGCTGCGAAGGACAGGGCTGCTGACGTAACAGAGCCCGTGTCGTCATCGCATAAGGAGCCTTCAGACCTCGTACTCCCCATAGGGAAGGGGGTCTTGAAGGTTGGCGCTAGAGGGTTGGATTGTTCCATTGGAACATCCATCTCTGCGTCTCCCTCCTTATCATCCCCTGAGCCAGCACTGTCCGACGACGCCTCTGAAGTAGAGGCGAGAAGAGACAATACATCCTCTAGGGGGATATCTTCCCTAAAAAACGCCCAACGCTGCTTCCTCTCCTTCATAGGAAGGAGGGCGCAGGAGGCGCAACTAGGGGGATTGCCGGCTCCTTCCTTGGCATGCTGCGGCCCCAAGCACACGAAACAAAGGTCGTGGGGGTCCGCAGATGTCATGGCGGTACATCGGCACTGAGCCCTGAAAAGGGCTTTTGGGGGTGGAAAATCTCCTGGTGTGCTCATTTAGAAGACGTCGATGGCTGGATCATCGACGGCGATTTCTTCCTGAGTCTTCTTCTCTTCTTGGCTTCTTCAGTCTAGTCGTCCAGTCGCTGAAGATAAAGGGAGGCTGATTGAGGGGATGTGTCCCCTCTTATAGGGGCACCTGTGCTCCCATTGGCTGCAGGTGTGTGCATAAATTTGCTTCAGGCTGTTCTGCCTTAGGGCAGAGGGTAAACCACTAGGAGCAGAGCTCCCCTATGGGGCGGAGCTCCACGATATAGAACAGTGCTGTAAGTTACAATTCTGATGCCAAAGAAAAAGGGTGATCATGAAGAATACAATGCTGTATATCAAAAGTGCATCCAGA
Organism: Coregonus clupeaformis; assembly: GCF_020615455.1. Taxonomy (NCBI): domain Eukaryota; kingdom Metazoa; phylum Chordata; class Actinopteri; order Salmoniformes; family Salmonidae; genus Coregonus; species Coregonus clupeaformis. The sequence continues at coordinate 6,277,961 of NC_059196.1, forward strand.
TTAACATAAAGACGATTTTGAAAGATAATCCTATTAAATGTACCTTTTTACAAGAGGATATCATTTAGAAAGAAGCTGGATGATAGGGCGCTAGATGTAGCCTATCCGAAGCTGTTCAAGTGTTTGCTAAGAAGGAGAAAACTGAACTCAGTAGTACTATCCTGCCTAGAACATCCTTCAAGTCCTATCTCTGTCTCTATGCATTTCCTGAGATAGGTCTGAGTGGGCTGCCCCTGCCCTATAAGGAGCGTGCCTTCCCTCCTTTCTCCCACTCTACTCTGAGGATGGGACTTGTGAACTCATGAGATATTTTGCACAGCATTTCATAGGTAACCTGATAATGATGTTGTGACATAGCTAGAGAATGTGAAATGTTTCATCATTGTAACAGCCACACTGATATCTATCCAAGATGTACATGTCAGAACTATTGATCAAATCATCCTACAGTGGTCCTCTGTAGCTCAGCTGGTAGAGCACGGCGCTTGTAACGCCAAGGTAGTGGGTTCGATCCCCGGGACCACCCATACACAAAAAATGTATGCACGCATGACTGTAAGTCGCTTTGGATAAAAGCCTCTGCTAAATGGCATATTATTATTATTATTAGAAAAAAATGTTATTGTCCCTTGGAGGTTATTGGTAAAATGACTGAACAATTTATAAAGAGATAGATAGATAGAGCAGGACCTGAATCCACATTTAACAATTTATAAAGAGATAGATAGATAGAGCAGGCCCTGAATCCACATTTACTTTAGTAATGACGGCAGTCATTTTTGCGAAAAACAGTAGATGGAACAAGCACCCCTATTTGACCAAACACAGACATTGCGCAAGAAGTCCAAACGCGAAAGTGAACTACGTCATCAAAGTTGGCATGCCGTCGCATGATCGTGGCGAAAATGGTGTCTGGTGCGAAGAGCAGGGTCACAGAGCCGAAGTTTTTAAACAGAAAAACAAAGAACATAAACATGGCAAGCATCGGACGAAAGGAGAAATCGAACGGGAGAACAAGGGTAAGTTCGTGACGCAGGGATGTGGTCCTTTCTGTCGCTGGTTGTAGCCATAGACATGCTGCTGCTGTGATGCAGAACACTTGCTTCAAATTCTGTTTCTAAAGTAACGTTAGCTGTGGTAAACTAATATCATCAGATGTGGGAACTCCATACCTTCAGTGGCGGTTTTAGCATGTAAATCTTGTTGGGGCAAACACAAAAACATTTTTTGGGGATACATGCCAGCAAAGCCACTACACAACACTAAACATACATTAATTGCACTATGTATTGTTTAGTGTTGTGTAGTGGCTTTGCTGCCCACAAACTGTTAGGGCCTACATAAAGCTGTCCCAACACCTTACCACTGCTACACCTGGCAGCGAAACAGTTCATTCAGCCTCATTTACTGGCTTTAAAAAAAACATAGCTGAATTGGCTGACTTGCTTAAACAAATGTTGTTTCTTCTGACAATTGAGATGTACAAACTATGGCATAAGGGGACGACGAGCAGATAAGAGGCAATCCGTAATTTCGATTAAGGCATTAATGAGCGAGCTAGCACGGACGTAGTCAATGTAACTATTTGTCCAGCGACATAATTCAGAACATGGGCCGTTCTTACAGTATTCTCCCTGTACACCAAGTCAGAACCGTAGGATAAATAAAGGGGGCATATAAGCAGACAATGAAAGCGCTTACAATATTCAATTATTACATTTCTCTAAAACAGGCTATAGGCTACATGTGCACCACCAAGTCAGAACAGTAGGCGAAATTATGAGGACAAAATGGACCCAATTATTAGGTTGAGGCACATGGGCTACTAACATCTTACTACACAACATACACCTAGTATTACTTCCTTAGCTACAGTATACATATCTCCCTGGCATATTACATAATTTATGCTGCAGCATACAAGACACTTTTGGACTCACCTTATTGTGCTGTGCTTACTTACATTTACATTTTAGTCATTTAGCAGACGCTCTTATCCAGAGCGACTTACAGTTTGTGAGTGCATACATTTTCATACTTGAACAGGAAGGTGTCGCGGCGGTCCTTCTTGGGCCAACTTTGTCATTAAAGTCTGGTCTTCTTCTATGGTGTTTGCAACAATTTGATGTACATTCCGCCACCTACTGTGCGGGTGAATAATAAGGATCCCAAAAAAGGAAATAATGTGGGTAAAAAATAAATCAAATACCATACAAACTATCAGAAAATAAATTAACTAAACAGGTCCCTACACAGGCTCAAAAGACTCCTGTGAGGGTGGGACATTTCCTATTGACAATAGTCCTTGCAGTGCTTCTGCCGTGAAGTCTTGGAGCCCCAAAAACATATCGGCTGCAGATATAATGATGTCCAGCTTCTTGGACTTCTTAGACACTTTTGCTGTACAATTAATCACTGTGGCAATAAATGCCCCAAAATCCACTTTCTTCACAATGTGTATCCAGATAATAATAATAATAATAATAATAATAATATGCCATTTAGCAGACGCTTTTATCCAAAGCGACTTACAGTCATCACTCGATTGACTTAAAACGCTAGCAACTGGTTGCATTGCATCCACCTCCATATCTTCAACACTGTTGCCTCTTGCCCCTTCGACTCTCTTCACCACCTCCACATAGGAAATCTGCAAGACGAAGTTCGGAGCCGAAGTCTACGCTCTTTCGTTGGTGATTGGTCAACAGTAGAGATTCTTCTATAAACTCTTTGTTGTCATTCAACGAGAGACGACTCACTATCATGCACATTTTTTCATTGAGAAATACTGCACCAAACATCTTAGTTAGATGTGAAATTGCGCGACTAAGATCTCTTCTGCAAAAACGTCAATTAATTACATATTTCTTAGATACATTTGGACTATTTTGAGGAAGTGTATACTGGCTACGGCGTCTCAAAATGGACAAACAGTACTATTGCTGTCATTTTTTTTTAAAGGGGAGTATGCGAGCACACTCGTTCGGTTCGGCTAGCCGAGTTTGGCTAGGCACCAGCCGAACTGAAGCATGCTGACTCCTTTACAGGAGCAATTAGGGTTGTGCCTTGCTCAAGGGCACGTCAACAGATTTTTCACCTAGTCGTCTCAGGGATTCGAACCAGCTACCTTTCGGTTACTGGCCTAACGCTCTAGGTTTCGTCCTAGGTTTCTGCCTTTCTAGGGAGTTTTTCCTAGCCACTGTGCTTCTATATCTGCATTGCTTGCTGTTTGGGGTTTTAGGCTGGGGTTCTGTATAGCACTTTGTGACATCTGCTGATGTAAAAAGGGCTTTATAAATACATTTGATTAATTGATTGATCTTAACCGTTAGGCTACCTGCTGTCATTCGATGCCGACACTAGTACTAATCCGATAACATTACCTGTGACTCTATTCCCTCCCTCTCCCTTCACTCTCTAGCTGACATGCACACTCTACTAGACGTGGTGAAGGTAGCAGACAGTCTGGTGTTTGTGCTGGACTCTACAGAAGGCTGGGACAGCTATGGAGACTACTGCCTCTCCTGTCTCTTTGCACAGGGGCTGCCCACCCATGGTGAGCTTCCATACAAGCTATCCAAAAAAGACGCTCACAGTGCACTGGATTTTGTTCAACTCCCCTTGCTGATTATCTAAATGTTTAGCAGATTACATACTGTAGATATTATACATGTTATACTGATTCCTTTACTCCAAATCTCAACTACCCCACCACTTATTTTCTCTGCATCCACTGTCATCTCTCTCCTATATAACCTCCACTTCTCTCTCCAGTCATCTCTATCCTATATAACCTCCACTTCTCTCTCCTGTCATCTCTATCCTATATAACCTTCACTTCTCTCTCCTGTCATCTCTATCCTATATAACCTCCACTTCTCTCTCCTGTCAGCTCTATCCTATATAACCTCCACTTCTCTCTCCTGTCAGCTCTATCCTATATAACCTTCACTTCTCTCTCCTGTCATCTCTATCCTATATAACCTCCACTTCTCTCTCCTGTCAGCTCTATCCTATATAACCTTCACTTCTCTCTCCTGTCATCTCTATCCTATATAACCTCCACTTCTCTCTCCTGTCAGCTCTATCCTATATAACCTCCACTTCTCTCTCCTGTCATCTCTATCCTATATAACCTCCACTTCTCTCTCCTGTCATCTCTATCCTATATAACCTCCACTTCTCTCTCCTGTCAGCTCTATCCTATATAACCTTCACTTCTCTCTCCTGTCAGCTCTATCCTATATAACCTCCACTTCTCTCTCCTGTCATCTCTATCCTATATAACCTCCACTTCTCTCTCCTGTCATCTCTATCCTATATAACCTCCACTTCTCTCGCCTGTCATCTCTATCCTATATAACCTCCACTTCTCTCTCCCCCAGCTCTGGTGTGTCAGGGTGTTTCAGACCTGGCAGTGAAGAAGCGTGTGGACTCACGGTGGGCGCTGGCCAAGATATCCGAATTCCGCTTCCCCGGGGCACGCCTCTTCCCCCTGGACTCAGACCAGGACGCCACACTGATGCTCAGACACCTGGGAGCACAGAGGCAGAGGAGGCTGGGCTTCCGCTCCCGTCGGCCCCACCTCCTGACCCAGCAGGTCTACTACACCCCCAACAGCTCTGAGATGGGGAGTGGGGGAGCCCCCATGGGCCTGGGGACCCTACGTGTGTCTGGGTATGTCCGAGGCTGCCCTCTGCAGGTGGACAGGCTGGTGCACATCTCTGGGTTTGGAGACTTCCAGCTCAGTCAGATCGATGCGCCCATAGACCCCCTTCCCCTCAACTCTATGACCGCTCGTCCTGCTAAGCCAGGGAAGGAAGGAGACGTAGGCATGCAGGTGGGTCTCTCTCTCTCTCTCTCTCTCTCTCTCTCTCTCTCTCTCTCTCTCTCTCTCTCTCTCTCTCTCTCTCTCTCTCTCTCTCTCTCTCCTAGGGATCAGGTCCTCCAGGAGGGGAGAGAAATGGGAGAATTAGAGGGAGCATACTTAAGTTCACACAGGACACCAGATAGGCCAGAATGACCCAAGCCCTCCGGCACATAGACTATTGCAGCATAGATACTGGAGGCTGAGACTGGGGGGGTCGGGGGACACTGTGGCCCTGTCCGACGATACCACCGGACAGGGCCAACCAGGCAGGATATAACCCCACCCACTTTGCCAAAGCACAGCCCCCACACTTCTAGAGGGATATCAACAGACCACCAACTTACTACCCTGAGACGAGGCTGAGTATAGCCCACAAATATTTATAGCCCGGGGGGCGCAAAAACCGGACAGGAAGATCACGTCAGTGACTCAACCCACTCAAGTTGAGTATAGCGACGTAGCTACCACGTTGCAAAACAGGGACGGCATGGAAGAGCACTAGTAAGCCAGTGACTCAGCCCCCGTAATAGGGTTAGAGGCAGAGAATCCCAGTGGAGAGAGGGGAGCCGGCCAGGCAGAGACAGCAAGGGCGGTTCATCACTCCAGTGCCTTGCCATTCACCTTCGCACCCCTAGGCCAGACTACACTCAATCACAGGACCTACTAAAGAGATGAGTCTTCAGTAAAGACTTAAAGGTCGAGACCGAGTCTGCGTCTCTCACATGGATAGGCAGACCATTCCATAAAAATTGAGCTCTATAGGAGAAAGCCTCCAGCTGTTTGTTTAGAAATTCTAGGGACAATAAGGAGGCCTGCGTCTTGTGACCGTAGCGTACGTGTAGGTATGTACCAAATCGGAGAAATAGGTAGGAGCAAGTCCATGTAATGCTAAGTAGGTTAGCAGTAAAACCGTGAAATCAGCCCTAGCCTTAACAGGAAGCTAGTAATAGCACTGGAGTAATATGATCAACTTTTTTGGTTCTAGCAGCCGTATTTAGCACTAACTGAAGTTTATTTATCCGGTTAGCCTGAGAGTATAGCATTGCAGTAGTCTAATCTAGAAGTGACAAGCAAGGATGAGCTTTTCTGCATCGTTTTTGGGCAAAACGTTTCTGATTTTTGCAATGTTACGAAGATGGTCACAGCTTATCACAGGCTGATATCATTACATAGAAAATTGACAGTGATTTAATGAATAATTTACAAACTATAGTGAAGACATTTATCAGCGCTGCTTCTGCTCGTTGACAGTAGGTGCTAACTGCTCTCTAAGCGTTTCAGGATGGTGGTGTTGATGAGGTGGCATCAGTGCGGGTGCTGATGAAGGCAGACCCAGCTCGCAGGGAGAGTCTGCAGGCAGAGGTAGACCCCATGGATGGAGAGCAGACCTGGTCCTCTGATACTGAACTGCTGGAGGCTGAAGGTAAAGGGAGAGAGTGGACAGAGTTATAGGGTCATTACATTGAATTACATGATAGCTGTATGGTCGCAGTGCTGTTGTTGGCATCCATTGTATGGGTACTTTGAACCAGTTCATGTCGACACTGAGTTTATTATTCTCTCTGGGTTTACAATGTAATGAACTTGTCTCTAATAAATGTTTCTCCTTCCCTCAGAGGCCAGAAAGAGCAAGCGTGTTATGAAGGTGCCTAAGGGGACATCAGACTACCAGGCCACGTGGATTGTGGATGAGGAGGATGAAGTGAGCACTGACGATGAGGAGGATGATGCGATGATGGACGAGTCCATAGATGGAGAGGACCTTGACTCTCAGGTGGTAAGTAGTGAGTACACTCCATAGCCTGGGAAACTGAAAAGGCTGCACAGAAGAATGCTTATGTATGTATTTCTCCCGGGACATACAGCATTAGTTTCAAGTTTTATTGTCACGTGCACAAGTACAGTGAAATGCTTTTCTTGCAAGCTCTAAACCCAACAATGCAGTAATCAATATCAATGTAGTACTAAAAATAACATAAGGTAGAACAAAAAGACACTAGAAATAAGAAAGTAAAAAGCTATATACAGGGTGGTCAGTTCCAGTACCATATATACAATGTGAAGGGATACTGGAGTAATATAGGTAGATGTATAGGGGTAAGGTGACAAGGCATCAGGATGTATGACAGAGAGTAGTAGCAGCATAAATTAAGATTGTATGTTTGTGTCTGTTTAGAGTCAGTATAAATGTGTGTGCATGTTATGTGTGTGTTGTGGTGTCAGTGTGCGTGAGTGTGTAGAGTCCTGTGAGTGTTCATAGACTGTGCAAAAATAAATGCAAGGGTCAACTCAGATGGTCCCTGTAGCCATTAATTCAGAAGAAAGAGCGACAACTGTTATGCTGACCTCATCCTGTCCCAGCGCATTGGGTGCACTGCTAAGGTGTTTGTTTACGTGTTTGTTTACCCTCTGCCTGTTGCCGTGGCAACAGTGAAACCACTAAAGGAAAGCGTTAGCAGAAGGGGTAGTGCAAGGAGAAGAGGGTGATCCGTTGGTATTCTGAGTTGATTGTTGAGACGTCTGAGCTGATGTGGGGTGATGCGGAAGACGTCAGGGGGAAGCAGCTCAGACAGGACAGTGATTGGTGGGGGAAAAAAGTGGCGGACGCCAGACGGTTCAGTGTGTGGTTGGGGTTAGGTTGGGGGTGGAACAGAACAGTGTATACGTGACCCGTGGTTAGTCTGCGGCGCAGCACCACTGTTTGTTTTCTCAGTGTCTGCCTCTGGGCTGTAGTGCCAGGCTGCTCACTGTGGCAACAATAGTGTTTGGAGCAGGGGTCCCAAGAGAAGCCACCTGACTTCCTGATCTGCGGACACAACTTCCTGTCTGGACCAGGGGAGGGGACGGCCATTTATTTATAACAGCCCTGCTTGAAAGAAGGGGGGAAATTATTCTATGGCGAAAAGGTTCAGCTCCATTTATTTTCTTTAATTATTATCAGCATGTGTTTGATGTTGGGGTTAGACAGGATTTAACATCTAGGAGATGTTAACAATGGAGGAAATGGTGCTGGGGATGATCATGATTATTATTATTGCAGCTGGGATTGTTCTTAAGGTTGTGAATTGACCCCATGCAGTGAAGATTTCCCCCTCATGTATCTCTTGCTTACTGTAATGCCACTTCTGTGAGAACCACTTGTATACTTCTTCTAACTTCCTTGGGCCAACATGTTGGCTCATTACCATTAGGCTTATAAATAGTATAAAGGGCTTGAACCTCATTAAGACCAGTAGTTGACATTACATATATACATTTACATTTACATTTTAGTCATTTAGCAGACGCACTTATCCAGAGCGACTTACAGTTAGTGAGTGCATACATTTTCATACTGGCCCCCGTGGGAATCGAACCCACAACCCTGGCGTTGCAAGCGCCATGCTCTACCAACTGAGCTACACGGGACCATATATATGATGTAGTATGTACAGTAGCTCTGCAGTAGAAACTAGTGATGGGGGGTAATCGATACAGTTACATATCGGGATATTATTTTTGACGATATCATATTGACAATATTGCAATATTATTTTTGCGCCAGTTGGCTGTACCTGCACCAAAACTCCAGTATTTTTCCTTCATAGCTTGTTCTCCATCATCTTTTTAAATAGGGAACCAATTTGTTTTCAGCACTTTTATTTCCATGACTGATCAAAACTCGTTTTCTCATGGGTCTATCTTGGCCCTCTGCAGCAAAATATAGTGAGCAATATGTTTGGAACATTGAATCGCAATAAAATCACAGTATCGAATCGCAATACATATAGAATCGCAATACATATCGTATCGGCACCTAAGTATTGTGATAATATCGTATTATAAGATCCCTTGCAATTCCCAGCCCTAGTAGAAACATCCTGTCTTTTCCTGTTTGGTTTAGGATGCTGCCTCAGGTTGTGGCTCTAATGAGTACGAGGAGGAGGAGCTGAATTCCACATCAGACAAGGGTGGATCAGACCAGCGCTATGATGAGCACATGGACGAGGAAGGGGAGGGGTTAAAACGCTACCGGGAGGCTCGGGCCAATGAGATGTTCCCAGATGAAGTGGACACACCTCTAGACCAATCGGCTAAGAACAGGTAAGGGCATGACTATCGTATCGTCTATTACCAAACACACAGTGGCCCCTTACTTTTCCTTCAGTACAGTACAGCGGGGCTGTCTAAGCAAAAACATTCAACCAATCCTTGAAAAAGACATGTAACATCCACATTAGACCCATGGCTCACATACAGGTAACTGACAAAATAAAGTGTCTTAATAGGGTGTTGGGCCGCCAGAACAGCTTCAGTGGCCCATGGCATATATTCTACAAGTGTCTGGAACTCTATTGCAACACCATTCTTCCTCGAGGAATTCCATAATTTGGTGTTTTGCTGATGGTGGTGGAACATTTCCAGCTAGTGACTTGATCCTGGCCTTTGGTCAAAGGGTCAAAGCACTCCAAGATCTAACATTTCCTTTAGCAACACTCAGGGGAAAGTCTGAGGGGGGAGGAATGCACCAAACATGTCTGAAACATCTGGTCATATGTAATAGACAATGCCTTCGAGCCGTTAATGCCCAAACTTTACTTTCCAGGAAGTCCTGGCCCAGCGTAATTATTTTGCTATACGTTGACGTTGCTAATTTCCTATGTGCTCAGGTTCCAGCGTTACAGGGGCCTGAAGAGTTTCCGCTCCTCCCCCTGGGACCCCATGGAGAACCTGCCTGCAGACTACTCCCACATCTTCCAGTTCCAGAGCTTTGAGCGCACACGCCGCCGCATACTGGCTGAGGCTGCGCAGGAGGAAGAGGGGGCATGGTAAGAGGCTGCCGAGTGTGTGTGACATCCTGTTTCAATCCTGTCCCCTCTCTGTGCCCCCCATCCATTAACCGTGCTCTGCTTTCTTGGTGGGCTGGTATGTGACCCTCCATGTAGTGGATGTTCCCCCCACGGTGATGGAGAGTGTCCAGGCAGGCAGGCCTCTGGTGCTGGTCTCCTTACTGCCACATGAACAGAAGGTAGACTGTATTGGCATACTCCTGAATTATTGTGTCCTAAGTCTGAAAGTTAAGAATTGTAACCCATTTCTGCTGTAAAATGTTGGTAAAAGTGTAGACAAACTACAGAATCATATAGAAATTATTAATATATATTTATATATTATATAAATTATGAATATACACTATATATACAAAAGGATGTGGACACCCCTTCAAATTAGTGGCTATTTCGGCTATTTCAGCCACACCCGTTACTGACAGGTGTATAAAATCGAGCACACAGCCATGCAATGTCCATAGACAAACCTTGGCAGTAGAATGGCCTTACTGAATAACTCGGTGACTTTCAATGTGGCACCGTCATAGGATACCACCTTTCCAAGAAGTCAGTTTGTCAAATTTCTGCCCTGTTAGAGCTGCACCGGTCAACTGTAAGTGCTGTTATTGTGAAGTGGAAACATCTAGGAGCAACAACGGCTCAGCTGCGAAGTGGTAGGCCACACAAGCTCACAGAACGGGACCGCCAAGTGCTGAAGCACTGACCTCGGTTGCAACACTCACTACCGAGTTGCAAACTGCCTCTGGAAGTAACGTCAGCACAATAACTGTTTGTCTGTAGCTTCATGAAATGGGTTTTCATGACCGAGCAGCCGCACACAAGTCTAAGATCACCACGCGCAATGCCAAGCGTAGGCTGGAGTGGTGTAAAGTTCGCCACCATTGGACTCTGGATCAGTGGAAATGCATTATCTGGAGTGATGAATCACACTTCACCATCTGGCAGTCCGACGGACGAATCTGGGTTCGGCGGATGCCAGGAGAACGCTACCTAACCCAATGCATAGTGCCAACTGTAAAGTTTGGTGGAGGAGGAATAATGGTCTGGGGCTGTTTTTTATGGTTTGGGCTAGGCCCCTTAGTTCCAGTGAAGGGAAATCTTAACGCTACAGCATACAATGACATTCTAGACGATTCTGTGCTTCCAACTTTGTGGTAACAGTTTGGGGAAGGCCCCTTTTCTGTTTCAGCATGACAATACCAACGGGCACAAAGTGAGGTCCATACATAAATGGTTTGTCAAGATCTGTGTGGAAGAACTTGACTGGCCTGCACAGAGCCCTGACCTCAACCCAATCAAATACCTTTGGGATGAATTGGAACGCCGACTGCGAGGCCTAATTGCCCAACATCAGTGTCCGACCTCACTAATGCTCTTGTGGCTGAATGGAAACAAGTCCCCGCAGCAATGTTCCAACATCTAGTTGAAAGCCTTCCCAGAAGAGTGGATGCTGTTATTGCAGCAAAGGGGGGACCAACTCCATATTAATGCCCATGATTTTGGAATGAGATGTTCGACGAGAAGGTGTTCACATACTTTTGGACGTGTGTATATAGATAGATAGATAGATAGATAGATAGATAGATAGATAGAAATGATAATTCTAACAACCTAATCGTCTTATTAACACTATTGTTCGTTAGAAACTATTGACGTGACGTGCCTTTCATTATTGTGATGACTATTATTTATCGAATAAGTACCGAAATAATGTTTAATTGTTAATAGATTAAATTAATCATGTAACAATTAACTCATTAGGAATTTGGGGCACCACGGGAAAAGTTGTTTAACGGGTTGCGGTTTCCCAAATTAACTCTAAAGATATCTAGATATCTTATCATTTAACAGTCATTTATTAATCATTTACCTCATATCAGTCTCATTCTGAAAGTCGTAGGCTCTTTAAGTCTGTACGAACCCGGGTCTTACTGATCATTCCGTACCACACACATTTATTTAATTATTTATTTACTAACTAATTAAAAATGATAACACAAGATACAAACACATACAGGGTATAGGTAGGGATTAAAAAACGTAATACAATGAAAACGGGTCCCTAGCGGACTAACACAATATGACATTTGTTACAAAAGATGGCGAGTTAAAGAGAGAGAGAAAAACACTTGGATACACATGGACCTACGCTCATAGTAATCCTAATACTTTGCCCAGAACTTCCGCCCGTTTGGTAAGAAGTAATGCATGTATTTACGTGTTTGTCTTTGTCGTCTCTGTTGGACCCAGGCCTTCGTGGGAAGGGTGGGCCTTCTCTTTTCAGATGGCCTTTTAGATGTAAGGCTCAGATTGTCCACAAGAGGTCACAATGTCCTTCTTCTTAGTAATCTGTTTACTTTCACTCGTTCTGGAAGTGGTCTTCTGAGGATGGCTAAGCAGCCATGTCGATGATCCCCTGTGGGGTGATGAGAGCAGTGTAGTAGACGATGGTTTGAAGAGAGTAACAGGATGGTCCCACTTAAATTCACCTTCTTAGATACAGTACTTAGAACAGCTACTCAGCCGTAACATTGATTGTTAGTGGAGGCAACTTTGTCGTCTTCACCTCGTGTTGATTTTCAGGGTCGGGACCAATATGGACAACAGCTGCAGCTTGAGGTCCGTCTAGTCTGATCTGATAATTCTTAACTCAGTCTTTTATGCACTCTGGTAAAGAGGGGCGTTTCCGTCATACTGACATGCTCTCTGAGCTCCCTCGGTGTGGCGTGGCTAGTTATGAGGCAAAAGTATTATTATCACTATGATTTTGTTAGAAAGCTAAAGTCACATTCCTATCTTCAGGAAAACATTGTCTTCCTCCTTGATATTTTCTACCCAAGGTAAAGGATGTAAGCCTGATATACACAGTGTAAAAGCTCTTCAAGTCACAATGTTTTAGTTATAACGCCTTTATACAATTTTTAATGACACCACAAAATAGACATTAATTTTACATATTCCATTTCTCATCATTCCCAACGTTTGGATGTTGAAATATATTGTCCCAATATTCATTGTTGGATGTTTTGGGCGGCAAAAGTCTCTGAAACAAAGGACAGTCCTCTCACCATACTAGAGGGCCAGAAATAGATTGTCCTATTTCTAATTTATGGCAGTATTAAGGTGTCAACACCGGCACAGCCCCCCTTTGATCCTGACCCAGGAAGAGTCATGACACTATTCTTCCAGCTCCTTACCCCTTGGTTTCTTTCCATCCTGTGTGATCAGATGTCAGTGATGCACATGCTGGTGAGGAGACACCCCAGCAACACAGACCCTATCAAGTCTAAAAGAAGCTGGTGTTCCACTGTGGATTCAGGAGGTTCAGGGCCTGCCCCATCTTCTCCCAGCACACATCAGGTAGGGGGATCTGGCTAAACTGCACCATTTATGTCTTGAACAAAAATGGTCTATTGAATAAAAAGTATGGCAAATATGCTGACACTGTGGGGACTGGAGTATTGTGTTTTGGCTAGCTTTCAGCACTTTAGCGTTAACAAAGCAAGTGATGGAACCATGTATTTTATCTGCTTCATGTCTACAGTCAGTGTTAGGCTCAGTGTTGTATCTAACCTGTGATTGTCTCTCTCTCCAGCCAACAAGCACAAGCTGGAGCGTTTCCTTCGTGTCGACGCCCCCACGGTGGTTTCTGTGTACGCCCCCATTACATTCCCCACTGCTGGGGTACTGCGCTTCAGACAGAGGGAGGATGGTAAGGGCCTGGATAGAGTGATGTTTGGCTGAATTAGTATGTCTCTACCTGTTTGAGGATGGGGAAGGCCAGAGGAACACACTGCCTTTCTTTGCTTCTGTGTCCATATGAAAGTCTGTATTTGAGCCTGTATCTCTCCTGTTCTCTCCACCCAGGCATGCAGGACCTGGTGGGTACAGGCAGTCTGCTGAGCTGTGACCCCCAGCATGTGGTGCTGAAGAGGATCGTGTTGAGTGGACACCCCTTCAAGATCAACTGCCGGTCCGCTGTCTGCAGATAAATGTTCTTCAACAGGGGTGAGGGGTCACTGAGCTGAGCACTACATGTTTCCCAATAATACCCACATAACTTCTCACAGTCTGTGTCACAAATGGCACCCCATTCCTTTTATAGTGCACTACTAAAAGTGGAGAATAGGTGCCATTTGGCCCACAACTCCTCAGTCGTACTACCAATGTGGCGATGAAGGAAATGGCTCTGACTCATCTGTGGTTTTCATTATGTCTTTTCATTTTAACTGACCTCTGTGCTCTTTTATCTCTGATAGATGACATCCTGTGGTTTAAGCCTGTTGAGCTGAGAACCAAGTGGGGCCGGAGAGGACACATCAAGGAGGCCCTAGGTACGGAGAAAACCTAAACCTTGTCAATACTGTTTAGTGACATGAAACAATGTGTTACCTTCATTGAGCAATTGTTTGAATACCTTACCTAAACCTGTATGTGGGTATTTCTTTTCAGGTACTCATGGACACATGAAGTGTGTATTTGACAGCCAGATGCGGTCTCAGGATACTGTCATGATCAACCTGTATAAGAGGGTCTACCCTCGCTGGACGTATGACCCCTATGTGCCTCTGCCCCTGCCCTGGGTCAAGGGAGAAGGGACTCGGGTGCCAGATGATTTTGACATGGAGTAGGTGGTGGTCTGTTGCAAGAAGTGTGCTATATGGGTGTTGGAGTCTGTAGAGATGGACTTACATGGACTGTGGCGATGACATTTTCACTCCAAGAGATGGATTTCCATTTGTATTAAATAAAACCAATTAGACCAAATCACTTGTTTGTCTTTATTTCATTAGAAAACGTCCTTGTGGTCCAGTTAGTTCATTTACTGGCCATTAGATGGCAACAGTGTATAAGAGGAAACAGGCTTTTTGTTGCAGTGACTGATAACAGGGTGGAACTGAATTCACTGATCATCTGAGAGCCATGTACTGTCATGTCCCTGTTCTCAAACACAAATAACTTGATCAAACATGAAGACAATGTTGAGGCATAATCAGAGAGAGCATGTTCAGATCAATAATACTGTTGTACAGATTCCATTCTCAACTTCAACATGTTTGGCACATTAATTATCACAACTTTGGATAAACTAGCTTGCCTTTCCTATTTAGGTCCATTGGTCCATCACTCTTTCCACTGCCATTCCTTTGGGTCTTTGCATTTTATTCCCCTATTGTAATTTTTTTTTTTTTTCTTAATTATATGCAGATAGTGTACATTGCTGATGAAACTGGAAGAAAAAAATAATGTGTGCCTCTTTAATTAATTTGATTGAAAAGGTTTATTCTAAACACTTGGTCGACTGCTTATATCCCCCACACTAGCTACTGTCTCAGACCTTTACATAGTGCACCCCCCCCACACACACACACACTCCCTGGTGGTCTCTCCCTGACCTGAAGACCTCTTTTCCCCACCAGTCAGACTGAAGCAGAGAGCGCGTGACCCCATGTTGTTCTCTCTCTGGATCTCCAATGCTCAACAGTTTTACATCCCTCCCCATCCCCATCCCATGCTTTGTGCTCCTCTGAGAAACAGTGATTTATGAATTGTAATATTTATCATAAAACTGCGCTCTTGCATGCTCGCAGCGCCATGATTCATCCGGGGTCTCTGTTGGGACTGCACCAAAAGAGGCATGCCAATATGTCTGGGAAACTAGAAGGTGAAGACTTGGGGTTGGAGGAGCGGAACATGATCCAAGAAATGGAGGGGATCAAAAGTTCACTGTACATTTCTTCATACTGCGAATTTGATTACAGTGTGGAAAAAGTTGAAAAATAAAGATAAAACAATCGCACAAGAGTAATGCCTCTTTATTGCCTTGGGGGGCACACTGGGAGCCCTGGACAGTTTTGCTGAAACACTCCATTTATTATCAGCTTTTTTATTTTTTACACGTATGAATGGAGGCAAGGGCACTGAACGGTGACGTGTTAAAAGCTGAAGGCAGGGGTGAGGTGTGCCTGTTCTAGCTAGCTGTTCATGATCAGGAGGGGAAGGGGGGAGGGGGGGGGGGACCCAATATCCCCACCTGCCATGGAGAATGTCCTTAGTCCCATTCTTTTACATGTGTTACTATCTGTCTATAGACGGCGTACACAACATTTCCCCGCACACTATCAATTTAAAACAGATACAAATGCAGTTGTTTAAGGACCAACGGCGACTTGGTAACGCAGTGGAATCCAGCCTAAAAATAAGTGAAGTGTGTGCTTGGCTGTGCTGGCTATGGTCTGAAGGAGTTACAATGGCTTGCGAAAGTATTCAACCCCCTTGGCATATTTCCTATTTTGTTGCCTTACAACCTGGAAATAAAATGGTTTTTTGGGGGGTTTGTACAGTGAAGGAAAAAAGTATTTGATCCCCTGCTGATTTTGTACGTTTGCCCACTGACAAAGACATGATCAGTCTATAATTTTAATGGTAGGTTTATTTGAACAGTGAGAGACAGAATAACAACAAAAAAATGCAGAAAAACACATGTCAAAAATGTTATAAATTGATTTGCATTTTAATGAGGGAAATAAGTATTTGACCCCTCTGCAAAACATGACTTAGTACTTGGTGGCAAAACCCTTGTTGGCAATCACAGAGGTCAGACGTTTCTTGTAGTTGGCCACCAGGTTTGCACACATCTCAGGAGGGATTTTGTCCCACTCCTCTTTGCAGATCTTCTCCAAGTCATTAAGGTTTCGAGGCTGACGTTTGGCAACTCGAACCTTCAGCTCCCTCCACAGATTTTCTATGGGATTAAGGTCTGGAGACTGGCTAGGCCACTCCAGGACCTTAATGTGCTTCTTCTTGAGCCACTCCTTTGTTGCCTTGGCCGTGTGTTTTGGGTCATTGTCATGCTGGAATACCCTTCCACAACCCATTTTCAATGCCCTGGCTGAGGGAAGGAGGTTCTCACCCAAGATTTGACGGTACATGGCCCCGTCCATCGTCCCTTTGATGCGGTGAAATTGTCCTGTCCCCTTAGCAGAAAAACACAGTTTGACGGTGGGGATGGTGTTCTTGGCGTCATAGGCAGCATTCCTCCTCCTCCAAACACGGCGAGTTGAGTTGATGCCAAAGAGCACGATTTTGGTCTCATCTGACCACAACACTTTCACCCAGTTCTCCTCCGAATCATTCAGATGTTCATTGGCAAACTTCAGACGGCCCTGTATTTGTGCTTTCTTGAGCAGGGGGACCTTGCGGGCGCTGCAGGATTTCAGTCCTTCACGGCGTAGTGTGTTACCAATTGTTTTCTTGGTGACTATGGTCCCAGCTGCCTTGAGATCATTGACAAGATCCTCCCGTGTAGTTCTGGGCTGATTCCTCACCGTTCTCATGATCATTGCAACTCCACGAGGTGAGATCTTGCATGGAGCCCCAGGCCGAGGGAGATTGACAGTTATTTTGTGTTTCTTCCATTTGCGAATAATCGCACCAACTGTTGTCACCTTCTCACCAAGCTGCTTGGCGATGGTCTTGTAGCCCATTCCAGCCTTGTGTAGGTCTACAATCTTGTCCCTGACATCCTTGGAGAGCTCTTTGGTCTTGGCCATGGTGGAGAGTTTGGAATCTGATTGATTGATTGCTTCTGTGGACTGGTGTCTTTTATACAGGTAACAAGCTGAGATTAGGAGCACTCCCTTTAAGAGTGTGCTCCTAATCTCAGCTCGTTACCTGTATAAAAGACACCTGGGAGCCAGAAATCTTTCTGATTGAGAGGGGGTAAAATACTTATTTCCCTAATTAAAATGCAAATCAATTTATAACATTTTTTACATGCGTTTTTCTGCATTTATTTGTTGTTATTCTGTCTCTCACTGTTCAAATAAACCTACAATTAAAATTATAGACTGATCATTTCTTTGTCAGTGGGCAAACGTACAAAATCAGCAGGGGATCAAATACTTTTTTCCCTCACTGTATCATTTGATTTACACAACATGCCTACCACTTTGAAGATGCAAAATATGTTTTATGGTGAAACAAACAAGAAATAAGACAAAAAAACATAACTATTCACCCCCCCAAAGTCAATACTTTGTAGAGCCAACTTTTGCAGCAATTACAGCTGCAAGTCTCTTGGGGTATGTCTCTATAAGCTTGGCACATCTAGCCACTGGTATTTTTACCCATTCTTCTTGGTGTACAGCAATCTTTAAGTCATACCACAGATTCTTAATTGGATTGAGGTCTGGGCTTTGACTAGGCCATTCCAAGACATGTAAATGTTTCTCCTTAAACCACTCAAGTGTTGCTTTAGCAGTATGCTTAGGGTCATTGTCCTGTTGGAAGGTGATCCTCCGTCCCAGTCTCAAATCTCTGCAAGACTGAAATAGGTTTCCCTCAAGAATTTCCCTGTATTTAGCGCCATCCATCATTCCTTCATTTCTGACCAGTTTCCCAGTCCCTGCCGATTAAAACATCCCCACAGCATGATGCTGCCACCACCATGCTTCACTGTGGGGATGATGTTCTCGGGGTGATGAGAGGTGTTGGGTTTGCGCCAGACATAGCGTTTTCCTTGATGGCCAAAAAGCTCAATTTTAGTCTCATCTGACCACAGTACCTTCTTCCATATGTTTGGGGAGTCTCCCACATGCCTTTTGGCGAACACCAAACGTGTTTGCTTATTTTTTTCTTTAAGCAATGGCTTTTTTCTGGCCACTCTTCTGTAAAGCCCAGCTCTGTGGAGTGTACGGCTTAAAGTGGTCCTATGGACAGATACTCCAATCTCCGCTGTGGAGCTTTGCAGCTCCTTCAGGGTTATCTTTGGTCTCTTTGTTGCCTCTCTGATTAATGCCCTCCTTGCCTGGTCCGTGAGTTTTGTTTGGCGGCCCTCTCTTGGCAGGTTTGTTGTGGTGCCATATTCTTTCCATTTTTTTATAATGGATTTAATGGTGCTCCGTGGGATGTTCAAAGTTTCTGATATTTTTTTATAACCCAACCCTGATCTGTACTTCTCCACAACTTTGTCCCTGACCTGTTTGGAGAGCTCCTTGGTCTTCATGGTGCCGCTTGCTTGGTGGTACCCCTTGCTTAGTGGTGTTGCAGACTCTGGGGCCTTTCAGAACAGGTGTATATATATTGAGATCATGTGACACTTAAATAAAGTCCACCTGTGTTCAATCTAACTAATGATGTGACTTCTGAAGGTAATTGGTTGCACCAGATCTTATTTAGGGGCTTTATAGCAAAGGGGGTGAATACATATGCACGCACCACTTTTCCGTTATTTATTGTTTAGAATTTTTTGAAACAAGTTATTTTTTTCATTTCACTTCACCAATTTGGATTATTTTGTGTATGTCCAAAAATCAATTTAAATTACAGGTTGTAATGCAACAAAACAGGAAAAACGCCAAGGGGGATGAATACTTTTACAAGGCACTGTAACTAACGTTGCTGCCTGGTGGCTGACTGACTGACTGGGGCCTGCTCTGCTTGCTGCAGGAATGTCCTGTGGTTCCCAGTTCACTGCCACCACACTTAGCTGGCTCCCACTGAAGATATAATGGGTGAGAGATTTTTCCGTTGGATGCGGATAAAGAGAAAGAGGGAGAGAGAGAGGAGGGGTAGTAAAGGAGAGAAAGATAAGGGAAGAACCCGTCTAGGGGTGTTCAAACTGAATAAAACCAGAGATGGAGAGAGAGAATGCAAAAGGGATCTATAGAGTTGTGAAATGAGAATAAAAGCTGTGGGGGAAGAAAGAGAGGGAGAGGTTGAGATAGGTGGTGTGGGTGAGGGAGAAGGAAAGCGAGAGTGGCTGGCGTTTATGGATAGCAGATGTGGCGCTGTGGGGTTTTGGCAGGGGCCGAGCGTGCCTGAATCCCGCACCGGCTGGGTGGCACCAGGGTGAGAGGGAGGTCACTGCACCGCAGCACACAGCCCATAAAACACTGAGAGAGGGAAGAGAGGGAGAGAAGGAAGACTGCCTGGGCCTCACACACCAGCCTGGGACTCCAAGGCTGTGAAGGTGAGCAAATCACACTCACAAACACTATACATTCTTAGGTTGAGAAAAAACTCTTAGACCAGGGATTTTAAAACTGGCCTGAGGTACTGCAGGTGAGGTACTGCAAGTGAGGTACAGCAAGGGGTTGGCGATAGTAAAAAAAAAAAGAATATAGCTAGCTGCAACAGAATACATACCATCGTGGATACAATTTGTATTTGTCTGTGTCCAGTATGAAGGAAGTAAAAGGTAGTTTCACGAGCCAATGCTAACTAGCTTTAGGGCAATGACTGGAAGTCTACAGGAAAAGTTAGCATGCTAGCTATTGCTGTTGATCCGACTGTGGGGAAGTAGATAAAGGGCTTTCTTGCCAAAATCTTAAACTATCCCTTTAATATGGAGGAAATTACAGTCATTGGAGCTAATTACAGGTTTTTTTCTGTATAGACAATTCTTAGGCGGGCCGTTTAAGTGGTAATTTTGTTGACACTGAAAAACAGTTTGTGTCAACTTAAACAACCAAAACCAGATAGAGAGCATGCAGAAAAGATATTGAACTATATATATTTTCAATTAATACCATATTTGAGAACCAACAAACAAAATAAAAGCTAGACAGTCAGGGATAATATTTTTTTTTTTTAAGTTTGAGCAGAGGAACTCAGCTTTAGCCATGGCAAAATGCATAGAATTGCAGGAAATTAGCTTTAAAACTGCTAAATTGTGTCTCAGCTCCATGCCAAACTGTAGAACTGGCAAAAATTTGCTAATAGACTATGTTAGAGTCAACTCTGGAGAGTGTCACGTCTCCTCCCGTTGCTCCCCTCCGGCGCTCTGATTCGCCGGTCTACTGAGCCACCGGTCTGAGCGCACCACCTCGGCAACACAGGAATGGAAATCCAACGCACCCTAATCACCTCCAGCGCACCTGCACCTCATCATCTCATCACCACCGCTATGTAGCCCTGGACTGTTCAGTCATTGTTGTGTGTAATTGTTAGCGTCGTGTCGTTTACTCGCTCCTTGTTATTCTCGTTCTCATTGTTAAGTAAACCTTTACCTTGTTGATTCCTGCATCTGTGTCCTGCCTCTTCGTATCCTCAGTACTCGTCACAGAATTACAAACCTCTCACGAAAATGGATGCAGCAAGTAATCCTCCTGGAGTTTCCCAGCGCCTCGACCAGCACCAGCAGCAGCTAGCCCAGTTGAACGACGCCATGCAGGAAGTGCTCCAAACTCTGCATAATCTTCCCAGCGCTCCGGTTCCACCTCAGGGAGCGGCGAGCGCACCCAGTCCACCTGTTCCCATGCTATCACCAACTTCTGAGGGACCCCTCGCCCTACCGGAGCACTATGACGGTAAAACTACTAAATGTAGTGGCTTCCTGCTACAGGTTTCACTTCATCTGGCACGTCAGCCTGGGGCATATTCATCTGACCAAGCCAGGATAGCACTGGTGATTTCGCTACTTAAAGGAAAGGCATTGGATTGGGCCACGGCAGTCTGGGAAGGAGGTGAGGCCGCGGCGCTTCCTTACTCCAAATTCCTCGCTCGGTTCAGGGAGGTGTTTGATCATCCCACGGAGGGAAAGGACGGGGGTGAGCGTCTCGCCCAGCTACAACAGGGAGAGGGGCCCGGTGTCTTCCGGCTGGAATGAGCGTGCTCTGCGCACGGCCTTCAGGGGAGGCTTACGGGAGGACAACAAGACGGAACTCGCATGTCGGGACGACGAGATGGACCTTGATACCCCCATCGCCACGTCCATCCGTCTTGACGACATGTTGAGAGACAGACGACGTTCTCAACACCTCCCAGAGCCACGACGCTCACCCCATCTGAGCTATGGAAGCCGCCCTGCCTCAGAGTCCTCACCCATGGAGGTGGGCAGCATCCCCTACACCACCACGGACCATAGATCTCCTGGCGGCTCCCAATCTAGGCGGTATGACTCCCGTTGCCGCTCCGTGAGTGTTACATCATCTCCGATCACAAAACCATTGTTTTTAGTTCCCATAACGGTGACTGGTTATTCCTTCTCTTCCATTTCCACTGCAATTATTTATTCTGGATCAGCAGGGAACCTTATAGATAGGGAGCTGGTCTCTGAATGGGGGTTGCCCACCGTGCCACTACCTTCTCCGCTACACGTCACCTCGCTGGACAATAAACCACTTGGATCAGGCACCATTACGCACGTCACTTTCCCCATCCCCATCACCATTCCCACACTACCAGAGCACCACGAGGAGCTGTCATTCCACATCGTCACGTCACCCCTTCACCGGATCGTCTTGGGATTGCCCTGGCTCAGACTACACAACCCCACCATCGATTGGATCACCAAGAGGATCACAGCCTGGTCCACCTCATGCCGGAAGACCTGCCTGCCGGTGGTTTGTTGTTCCACGTCAGTGGAGAGTCCGGATTCCACCCTCCAGCCCAACATCCACGTGAGTTCGCAGATCTTTCTGATTTCTTCTCTTCATCAAAGGCTATGTGTATCCCTCCGCACAGGCCCTGGGACTGCGCCATTGACCTGCTGGAGGGACAACACCCCCCGACGAGTCGCATTTACTCCCTTTCCATGCCGGAGACTGAGGCCATGGAGAAGTATGTGGCGGAGACCCTGAAACAGGGGTTCATCAGACGCTCTACCTTTCCTGCCTCCGCCAGCTTCTTCTTCGTGGCCAAAAAAGACGGAGGACTGAGGCCGTGCATTGACTACAGGGGCTGAACGCAGTCATCACCAAGTACCGGTATCCCCTCCCTCTGGTTCCGTCGGCCATCAAGCAGCTACGAGGGGCCCGGTACTTTACCAAGTTGGACCTGAGGAGTGCCTACAACCTGATCCGAATCCGGGAAGGAGACGAGTGGAAGACGGCATTCAGCACTACCTCAGGCCACTATGAATACTGCGTCATGCCCTACGGCCTCGCCAACGCACCTTCTGTGTTCCAGTCCTTCGTCAAGGACGTGTTCCGAGACATGCTGAGTTTGCAGGTGGTGGTGTACATCGATGATATCCTGATCTACTTGGCTACGTTCGAGGAGCACGTCAGAGACATCAGAGTTGTCCTACTCCGCCTCCGGGAACAGCCTGTTGGTGAAGGGGGAGAAATGCGAATTCCACCAACAGGCCATCTCCTTTATGGGATACAGGATCAGTCCTCAGGGGGTGTTCATGGAAAGAGAGAAGACGGACGCCGTCAGGTCATGGCCAGTCCCCACCACCATCAAGGGCCTACAGGTCCTTCAGCTCCATAGCTGCCCCACTCACCTCTCCTTAAGGGTGGGCCTCAGAAGCTGGCCTGGAACCCTGAGGCTGATGCTGCCTTCAAGAGGCTGAAGGAGAGGTTCACCACAGCGCCCATCCTAAAACACCCAGATCCATCTTGACCTTTCATCCTGGAGGTGGACGCATCTGAGGAGGGCGTGGGTGTGGTCCTCTCCCAGCGGCAAGGTAAGCCAGAGAAAATGTATCCCTGTACCTTTTTCTCTAAAAAGCTTACCCCCGCAGAGAGGAACTATGGAGCTGGAGACAGGGAGCTGTTGGCGGTGGTCCTCGCTCTGGAGGAATGGAGATACTGGCTGGAGGGCGCAGTCCATCCATTCTGGATTCTTACTGACCACCGGAATTTGGAGCACATACGGGCAATTTCTTACTCGCTTTCAGTTCATTCTGTCCTACCGCCCAGGATCCCAGAATGTGCAAGCCGACACACTCTCCAGGATGCACCATACCGGAGAAAGGAAGGATCTGGGGGGGTCCTATCCTGCCCCCGTCTCTCATCGTTGCACCTGTTGTTTGGGATGTGGACGAAGACATCCACCTGGCGGCTCAGGAGGACCCAGCGCCTGCCAACATGTATGTACCCACCAGTGTCCGTGACCGCCTGCTGATCTGGGCGCACACCACCCTTACGGCAGGGCACTCTGGTATTACGCGCACCCTGCATTCTCTATCACAAAAATACTGGTGGCCCACCTTGGCTACTGATGTCTCTCGCTATGTCAACTGCTGTTCCGTATGTGCCCAAACAAAGACACCTCGGAACGCCCCGGCAGGCAAACTAGTTCCTCTACCAGTGCCTCAGCGACCTTGGTCACACCTGTCCATAGACTTTGTCACTGACCTCCCACGTTCTGACGGCTTCACCACAGTCATGGTGGTCGTAGATTGGTTCTCAAAATCATGCCATTTTTTGCCACTAACTGGTCTTCCTTCTGCTCTCCAGGTCACTGAGGTCCTGTTCCCACAGGTCTTCTGGCACTATGGACTTCCGGAGGACATCGTCTCGGACCATGGCCCCCAATTCACCTCCCGAGTGTGGAAGGCTTTCCTGGAGAAGATTGGGGCCACGGCCAGCCTCACTTCCGGGTATAGGCCTCAGTCAAATGGGCAGGTGGAGCGCAAGAACCAGGAGCTGAGGAGGTTTCTTCGTTGCCACTGTCAGGACCGGCAGGGTGAGTGGGTGAGGTTTCTTCCTTGGGCAGAATATGCCCAGAACTCCCTCGTGTACTCTTCCATGGGGCTCACTCCCTTCCAATGCGTCCTGTGGTACCAGCCAGCCCTGGCCCCTTGGACACCCAGCCAGACCGACGCGCCCGCTGTCGATGAGTGGTTCCACAGGGCCGGACAGGTCTGGGTTGCCGCCCATGTCCGTCTCCAGAGGGCCATTAGTCGGCAGAAGGACCAAGCTGACCACCACCGCAGTGAGGCTCCTGTATTCCAGCCTGGTGATCGTGTCTGGCTGTCCACTCGAAACCTCCCTCTCCGCCTGCCCTGCAAGAAACTGAGCCCCTGGTTTGTGGGGCCGTTTAAGGTCCTCCGGCGGATTAATGAGGTGTCGTACCAGCTGCTCCTTCCCTCTCACTACCGTGTCTCACCTACTTTTCATGTCTCTCTCCTCAGGCCGGTGGTTCCTGGTCCTCTGGGTGATGCCGTCCCCCGGGGTATGCCCCCTTCGCCCCTGGACATTGACGGGAGTCCAGCGTATGCTGTAAGGGCCCTGCTGGTCTCCAGGTTCCGTGGGGGATGGCTCCGTTACCTGGTGGACTGGGAGGGGTATGGCCCTGAGGAGAGGAGCTGGGTTCCGGCTGGGGACGTTCTGGACGCCAACCTAATTCGGGACTTCCACCGTCGTTCCCTGATTGGCCCGCTCCTCGTCCTCGGGGTCATCCTCATGGCTGGCGATGTCCTGCGGCGGGAGCCGCGCGTCCCTGTTAGTGAGCATTTGTCATTGCCAAGATAATCCATCCACCTGACAGGTGTGGCATATCAAGAAGCTGATTAAACAGCATGATCATTACTCAGGTGCACCTTGTGCTGGGGACAATAAAAGGCCACTCTAAAATGTGCAGTTTTGTCACACAACACAATGCCACAGATGTCTCAAGTTTTGAGGGTGCGTGCAATTGGCATGCTGACTGCAGGAATGTCCACCAGAGCTGTAGCCAGATAATTTAATGTTCATTTCTCTACCATAAACTGTAGTTTTAAAGAATTTGGCAGTACGTCCAACCGGCATCACAACCGCAGACCACGTGTAACCACGCCAGCCCAGGACCCCCACATCCAGCTTCTTTACCTACGGGATCGTCTGAGACCAACCACCCGGACAGCTGATTAAACTGTGGGTTTGCACAACTGAAGAATTTCTGCACAAACTGTCAGAAACCGTCTCAGGGAAGCTCATCTGCATGCTCGTCCTTCTCACCAGGGTCTTGACCTGACTGCAGTTTGGCGTCGTAACAGACTTCAGTGGGCAAATGCTCACCATCAGTGGCCACTGGAATGCTGGAGAAGTGTGCTCTTCACGGATGAATCCCGGTTTCAACTGTACTGGGCAGATGGCAGACAGCATGTATTGCGTCGTGTGGCCGAGCAGTTTGCTGATGTCAACATTGTGAACAGAGTGCCCCATGGTGGCGGTGGGGTTATGGTATGGTCAGGCAAAAGCTAAGGACAACAAACACAATTACATTTTATCAATGGCAATTTGAATGCACAGAGATACCGTGACGAGATCCTGAGGCCCATTGTCGTGCCATTCATTCGCCGCCATCACCTTATGTTTCAGCATGATCATGCACGGCCCCATGTCGCAAGGATCTGTACACAATTCCTGGAAGCTGAAAATGTCCCAGTTCTTCCATGGTCTGCATACTCACCAGAAATATCACAGATTGAGCATGTTTGGGATGCTCTGGATCAACGTGTACGACAGCGTGTTCCAGTTCCCGCCAATATCCAGTAACTTTGCACAGCCATTGAAGAGTGGGACAACATTCCACAGGCCACAATCAACAGCCTGATCAACTCTATGCGATGGAGATGTGTCGCGCTGCATGAGGCAAATGGTGGTCACACCAGATACTGACTGATTTTCTGATCCACGCACCTACTTTTTTTTAAGGTATCTGTGACCAACAGATGCATATCTGTATTCCCAGTCATGTGAAATCCATAGATTAGGGCCTAATTAATTCATTTCAATTGACTGATTTTCCTTATATGAACTGTATCTCAGTAAAATCTTTGAAATTGTTGCATGTTGCGTTTATATCTTTGTTCAGTGTATTTTTTTTTTTTTATAAACATATGATGGGAGGCCCTGGGTCGCCTGTTTGCCTGGGCGGGGGTCCTTGGGAAAGAAAAGTTTGAAAACCCCCGTCTTAGACCACTAGAAACCTAGTAAACTCGTAAATTATCAGTGCATCAAACAGTTAAGTAATGATACAGATTGCTTATGTCAAATGGATCAGTAATGTTCCCTCAGTGGTAGGTTCTCCATACAGTGAAACATATCATTTGATAATGTGGGTAGACTGGGAATGTTCAGCCACACTATAGCTCTGCATTGAACTCATTGCAGGATTGTTACAGCGATGCTAGAAAGTAGGCTAACCAAATGTGGTCTGTCCTATTCTTACACTGTCTATTTTCTTATTATCAATCCATCCTCAACACTTTAAAACTGCGAACACACCAGAATAGGGCTGATATAGGACCACACATCTTACCTCACACTACCACTCTCGCAATTAAGATATCACAACGTCTTATCACAAACCCTGTATTTACCCCCGATTGCATATACTCACTCAAACTTTTCTATCACCCCACACTTTCTTTAGTTCTTTCCTTTATGATATCCCTCCCTCTCTTTCTTGTTCCCCTTTTCTCTTCCCCTTAGCCTGGTCCTGACTCCCTGGTTCCTGGGGCCTGGCCAAGGCGTGTGTCCCTGGAGGAGCCAGCAAGGAGATGGAGAGAGGGGGCAGCGAGGGGGCGCAGAGACAGGCTACAAAACCACAGCTGCAGCAGTCTTTCCTTCCCTTCCTCTCCTCTCCTCTCCTCTCCTCTCCTCTCCTCTCCCTCTCCTCTCCTCTCCTCTCCTCTCCTCTCCTCTCCTCTCCTCTCCTCTCCTCTCCTCTCCTATCCTCTCTCACTTCCTTTCACTTTGTAAGGAACTGGCCTGGCACACTCCCCAGCTCTGCCATTAATCAGGGAGTGAGGGGTAGTTCAGCGTGTGTGTGTGTACGCGCGCACATGTGGCTGAGTGTGTGTGTTTATGTGTATATTTGTGTGTGCTGATAGAGAGCTGGATGGAATGGGGGTGATGGTATGGAGACCAGGACCTCCCAACAAAGCTGAAGAGTTCACCCAGCGAGCGAAGGGGGGAGGGAGGGAGGCTGATAGACAAAAAGCCTGGTGTACAGATTGTGACTGCCAGTGAGAGGGACTGAGAGGACGAGATAGATGATCTAGAGAAGTTTTAGGCACAGAGAGAGGTAGAGATGGTCCAGGCCTTTCCCTATGTACATGACCGAAATTCTTCAGGTAGAAAAGTGATGGGACTGTCTGTTATCCCCAGAATGACTCTTCTGCCCAAGACCAACATAACATTTTAAATACCTTTCGCGAACACTTTGAGAATGTTCATGTGTGTGCAGGAGAGTGCAAATCAGGGACAAGACGCAAGTATGTGCGACAGGTAAGAAAGTACAGACATCATTATACAGGAACAGTTCCCTGAAGGAAAGCAGTTCATACAAAGTCCATGAGACCCCCACGCCCTCCCTCCTCAACTCCCCTCCCCTCCCTCCCCCCTCCTCCTCCAGTCCATGCCACTCCACCCTCTCTTCCCTGATTATCCAGGTGGGAGTGAAATGTGAAGAAAAAAAAACCCACTTCCAACCTGCTCACCCCCCAACAGGCCTCCCAGAATGCTTATCTGCTGACATCACTGAGCAGAGACCTGGCAAGCCAATCTCTCCCCTGCTCTGCTCTGCTCTCCGCTTCCCTCTTGCTCTCGCTAGCTCTCCCTGCTTCCTGCCCTCATGATGTCACACACCATATGGTTTTCAGCGAGTATCAAGCCGGAAAAGAGATTTAGTCGGTCGTGAGGAGAGGAGAGAAAAGGAGGAGGGGCGGAGCGGGTGTGTGGTGTGTGTAGGACACAGAAAACAAAAGTTTGCTCTTCCCCCATGTGTGCTCTGTGAGTGGAAGGTAATAGGAGAGGGGGTGAGAAGGAGAGGGGGTGAAAAGAAGAGGGGGTGAGAAGGAGAGGAGGAGAAGGAGAAGGGGTGAGAAGGGAATGGCTATGCTGTGTGAGGCTAATGAGGAGAGACCAGGGAGCAGAGACCACTCAGCGGACAGCCATGTGCACCACAGACACCCAGCAGCCTGGCCTGCTCACACACACACACACACACACACTCATTGGGGTTACCGATATACTCCCCCTGCATGATGGTCCACAGGAGCCAACAAACTGTAGGTGCTGGGGCAGCCCTGAGGGACAAGACTGGCAGCTGCACACCTGAGGAGCTACCCCAACCAACACTTCCAGCTTGAGTGATAAACGTATCAAACGTATACGTTATGATAAACATACATTTTCACACATCTGCAGTATGATTTGCAGAGAGACATTTCAATGCCACCAATTTACTCTTACCATAGCCATTTCTCTGAAACGTGAATCCCGTACTATCCCTGTACCATCATAACTCATCCATGAGTATTTCTAATCTGGATTTTATATGGCAAGATGATTGCTCATCACAGACAGAGGGTGAACTAGAATAGCGACCAAACAACACACAAAATCTCAGGGCATTCAAATGACATGCCTTGCATGCCTATCCTCTAAAACTGTCACAAAGCTGCTCATTACATTGAATTAAGAGAGGGGTGTGACTCAATGTTGAGCCTACCGCTCAATCTCTGGTGTAGGGTTGGCTCTCCAGGGGGAGTGCATCTGGTAAGGACCGTGGCCATGTCCACATGGAGGGCAGGAGAGAAGGGAGAGAGGGATGATGAGCCTGGGTCAAAGAGAGAGAGAGAGATAGGATGAGCAGACTGCCCTGAGAGAGAAAACGAGAGAAAGTGGGAGAGAAAGACAGAGGTTGGAATGTGAGCAGAGTGACGATAGGTCAATCTGGTCTTGCTGTCTGGGGTAGGGCGGTGGGGCGCTAACTGCTAAGATGGCTGCAGGAGAACCATTCAATCCCCTGGTCCCTCCCGCTCTGCTCTGTACTGTCTTGACTGCAGCAGGCCACCAGCCAGACAATAATGGAGCAATAATAACTTGATTGGAATGTTATTAGTCACTCCGAGCGCAAATTGAAACGAGGTGCTCTGAGCCTTGGAGGACTGGCGCCCTCGTATCTCCTCCTCACAACTGTCTGAAAAAAAATCCTAACTTATGTTGGGTCTACATCCATCCAAGTTGATCCAACCCTGCTCTAAAAACACACACACACACACAAACATGCAGCCCTGACACAGTCGTAAATACATTGAGTGTACAACATATTAGGAAAACCTTCTCTTTCCATGACATAGACTGACCAGGTGAAAGCCATGATCCCTTATTGATGTTACTTGTTAAATCCACTTCAATCAGTGTAGATGAAGGAGAGGATGATTTTCAAGCCTTGAGACAATTGAGACAAGGATTGTGTATGTGAGCCATTCAGAGGGTGAATGAGCAAGACGAAAGATTTAAGTGCCTTTGAACGGGATATGGTACTAGGTCCCAGGCCCACTGGCTCGAGTCTGTCAAGAACTGCAACGCTGCTAGGTTTTTCATGCTCAACATTTTCCCATGTGTATCAAGAATGTTCCACCACCCAAGGACATCCAGCCAACTTGACACAACTGTGGGAAGCATTGGCGTCAACATGGGCCAGCATCCATGTGGAACGCTTTCGACACCTTGTAGAGTCCATGCCCCGACAAATTGAGTCTGTTCTGAGGGAAAAGGGGGGTGCAACTCAATATTAAAAAGGTGTTCCTAATGTTTTGTACACTCAGTGTAAGTTTGGAGGTGTGTGATTTAGGAGGTGACGGCAGACTTTTTAGTGCCTGTAGCTGTTTAGCTGCTGCAGCCAGCCTGCCTTATCTCCAGGTCTGGTTCCTAAGTGTGGTCCT
The DNA here is from genome assembly GCF_020615455.1 of Coregonus clupeaformis. Taxonomy (NCBI): domain Eukaryota; kingdom Metazoa; phylum Chordata; class Actinopteri; order Salmoniformes; family Salmonidae; genus Coregonus; species Coregonus clupeaformis. The sequence continues at coordinate 6,308,052 of NC_059196.1, forward strand.
GGAGGAAGTGGCCATGCATTCTGCATACACTCTCTGTCTCTCTCCCTCTCTCTCACACACTCCCTCCCTCCCTCCCTCTCTCTCTGTTTTGTGTTCCAGCTCAGCTCTCCTCACACACACAGTCCTTAATTCAATCACTGCTTACACCAGAAATTTGGAAGCTTTCTCAGTTCATTAAGAGTTCAGCATTTTAGATTTGTCGCACACCAGATTATGGTAAATTGTGTTTTGAAAAGCTGAATTTAAATGCCCAGTGCAGGCCTCTGGAGAGTACTTGAAATCTCAGATAAGGCCCTGTCTGGGAAGACCACTGCTATATCCAAACAGAGCGAGAAGAGAGGGGAGGGAAGAAAGAAAAAAGTGTACTTTAGGTCTACCTAACCAACCCAGCCAGAGTAGGAAGGGAAGTGAGAAATATGATGTTGGCCTACCCAACAAACCCACATTTTCTGACAGTCTTGTTTTTTCTTATGCTGTGATATTCAGTACAAATACTAACATGCTTTTTACAACCACAACAAAACAACAAAATATGAATTAATACAATTGTGTATTCCCACGTTACACTTTTGTACTATACTATGAAAATGTATTGAAACTTTCTCACAGATCCTTACATGGCCCATATCCTTCTCTGGTTCTGTTCTGCCCACCTCTGTGACCGAGGTTATCAACCGTTCATCATGGTTACCTGGAAGTGAGAGACAATACCGCCTCTCCTCTCTCTCCTCTCTCTCCTCTCCACCAAGCCAGGCCCGAGGCCTCGGGTGACTTTGACCACTAATCTTGAACTTGGATAATACCAAGAGGAAGACCCTGGATCAGAAGATTGTCAGCTGCTATTGTGATTGAAATACCACAACATGCGTAGGCTGAGACACGAATAGGCTTCTGCCCGGTAAGTGCCCTACTAAATCAACATCTTTTGTCTAAAGAGCAGCAACAAAATAATGATGGTGAAATAATCAGGGAGCCGTCCAGTGGTGTTCATAATAACCTGTAGCAACTCTTATCATACTCTTATCTTAACACATTGGTGTTGCTCAGACAATGGGAGGATTGGGTGTCGAAGGGAGCAGTCACAATCCACAGCAAGGCATATAGAATCTTCTAAATGGAACGGTTGAGTCTTTATTATCATAAAAGATAAGACTGATTGAAACTCACTTTCAGTGACTCACTGATTGACCAAAATAACTAAATCGACTTCATCAAATTTCTTATGGAAACCTTGTTGATTTCTGTCATGTACTGTAAATATGTATTTTAAAGACACCTGCTAAATATTTGGTAGTTAGCACTACAAAATTAGAAGTTTAGACTCATGCATTTACAAACACATTAACATATAATTTCCTGTTCAAAATAACAGATTGTCTAAAATAGATGGGAAATGTTCATATGAACACAATATTAAACTCAATGTATCTGATTTTAATAATCCATCCATTTTTGCGAAAAGGGGTAATGTTTTTGGAACAGTTTTAGGTATTTTCTAAATTATGGATTATATAGATAGTTAAAAGTATTGTGCCCATCGTTGCCCATGTTTGTGCCATTAAGGGAAAAAATAACATCACATTGGAAAGTTTTCGAAGAAATAGTGACCGGCATCGATATGGTTTTGTGTGCTTTACTGATGGGGTGATGTATTCTATGCGCCATCAACTGAGGTTGCCCCAGTACACTGGCATGTCTGGTAATACAGTGAATCTGACAGAAAATGTTCACATACAGCTTGGAGTATGGAGAAAGTTTATACACTTAAACAAAGCAATAGGGTAATATGGATTTTTCATAATTCCAAATAGAACATAAGCACAAAGTGCAAATGAACGGGTTTAGCAGTGAATGACCGTACCTTTACGCAAAGGCTGCTGCTGCGCACATTACATCCTAGAATACCAACCATTGGGTGTCGCTGTGGGCGCATCCACCCGGCCATAAACCTTGGTCTGATCGGACCCCGACCAAATCTGAAGAGGTGTCTGATATAGTACTATTGCACATGACAAATAAAAGAGTGTGCGGGGCAGAGAGAAGGGGCGAACAGTGATAGAGAACAGGAGAAAGCACGGAAGAGGTTGGTAATAGCACGGAATTTTGTGCGAATGACCGTGGAAGTCTGTATGGGGGAATCCCGAGGTGGAGAACTCATAAACGGCCACGACACCAGACATGAGTCCGAGGTGGGTAAATGACAGATGGGAGAGAGAGAGCGCGATGCCCTCCGCTAGCCTCATGCATATTGACATCGCGTCTGGATACTTACCGCGACTTCAGGTGCATTCAGTCAGTGAAGGCAATAGGCTATACGAGCTCTCCTACTTATGTATATATTTATTTACTTTTTTATCAGTTGTGTCTGACAGCTGGCAAGTATAGACTTAACTTACACGTCCGGTGCTGGCATGTTATATCGCATTTTAAAAGCTTTAAATGATCGTGAGGTTGCTTAGGGGAAAATGTCAAACAAAATCTCTCGTGAGAATCTATAGGCCTATTTCAAAAAATCTATTGAAGACAAGTTGCAATTTTTTCTTGGAACGATTCGAGAGAGGAAACATGCCGTAGTAATTCCAAACAATGTTGTTAACTTATTAAGATGTTCGCGATAGGGGCAAAAGGTCCATTCGCAGTGACAACTAACAGAACGGTTTTACAATTAGTAGCCAAAGATTGTATACATACAGTCAATTGATATAAAAAAAATCCTGACATATGCTCAGCTTCAAAAAGTTTTACAACTGATGTAAATGAGAAAGGTTGATTGAGAGAGATTTCATGATTTTCAGACTCTGTCAGCCAACATAATAGTGCAACTAGGCCCATTACTGTGTATTAAAAATAGCAAAGGCTACAATATTTTTTTGGTACACACATGATCAATTTCATTACAGTGTACTACTGTGTGTGGAACACGGAAATCACTGTAGGCCTGAAAACAAAAAAGCCCTGAACAACCCTAACAGCTGTCATGATGGATATATATATATAGTAATTATTTTTGGGCTAATTTACAGTACAATTTATGTGTACACTTAATCACCTGGTACTGCGTGTATATGTAGCCTACCCCAAACGTAGAGGTACCTTTTCCGTTCCAAAATAGGCCCACGTTTTACGCACGAAAACAACGTTTACGCACGAAAACAAAGAAGGCCAATGACTGCACCACTAGGTTACTATATAGTGTATGGTTGCAGGATTACCTTATAGTTATATTTGATGGATGGATAAAAAATATCAGGGGAGAGAGTTTTGCTCCTCCCTGCCCACCTCTGTCAGTGCTCCGAGTCTCGCAGGATATGGGCCGTGGCAGTTTACTTACTGTAAACTCTTGTCTCCTTGTCTTTACCAAAGCAGGTGAGACTCGTTAGGCATTAGGCTACATACACTAGACACCCAACTCTAATGATGAGGTGGCTCTTAGTTAGCCAATGGGGGTTGGACTGTAGAATGTCACATCCGTATATGATATCAACAGTTCACCCACTAGGACTAGTACACAATATCTATAGCACATTTTAAACACTATCATAAGATTAACCTCAGTAGGTTTAATTGAAATATCCATTAACTAAAAGGGTGTAGTGTTATAGATCAGTTTCAGTCAAATGGCATATGAATAAACCAGCCATCATCTATCGGTGTGTAGGCTATTTTCCCATAGTCTAATTGTGGACAATATGCATTTTTGTTACGGGTCTCATGTGTCTCCAAACTTCAGTTCAGTGCGGGACTGCAGTGGGCCGTGTGATATACAATAAAGACCTGTCTCTTTAAGACGAAGCCGCGATGTGTTGTGAAGTTCAAGTGGGGGTCAGTTGAAGTTCCTGCCCTCGATTTTACCTTTTAGTTTTATTAAAGACTGACATCACACGGGGCGCTAAAACACTTAGGGCGCATAGAGGCTCCATTATCATCCCCGCGCGGGTTATTGCCTCGACACATAAAAAATTGCCGAGGAAATTACAAAAATAAAGCAGGAGGAAACTGATGCTGGACTAAGCACGTATTTATAATAGGAGGGGGTGAGAAAGAGAGGGAGAGGGGAGGGGCAGAGAGAGAGAGAGCGAGCGAGAGAGAGAGAGAGAGAGAGAGAGAGAGAGTAACAAGAAATTCATAGCAATTAATAATAAAAATAGTTGGCAGTCGTGCTTGGAAAACTGGCATGGTTTTTGGAGGCTGGCAGTTCAAAGTTGAAACGTCAGAAATTACTCCAAAAGACTGTTGAGATGATCATTAAGGGAGATTTAGATCGGATGGCAGAAGAGATCGGGCATCCAGGTAACGTTTCAATACCAGCTTTTTAAAGTCCAGTACAGCTACAAAACAGGCAACATTATTGAGACCAGATATAGACAATATTACACTTTTTAGCGATGTTTATGTGAACATAGGGGTTTTATCGCGCGTTTAGTGTTTGGTTCATTTGTGCGTATTTTTAAAGCAAATTAGGAATTTTTTAAATCATAATCGTGTTTTCCTAATTTTGCGATGGAACCCCTTAGTCTATACATTTTTGTTTGTAATAAGAAATGGTTGCTTATGTGAGCAGCCTTTTGTTTCATTCAACCATTCTCATCTCCACTTTACCAAACTACGAATAGCCTACATAATTGTATATTGTTAAACGGATCACTGGACTAAGTTCTGTAAAAGCTATAACAAGGTAAGATTTCTATTGGATTATTTGATGTGAAGTAGGCCTAACCTATATGTCACCTATTGTCATCAGATGGTTGTGTAGTTATCTAGTTTTATACAGAAAACAGTGTAGTGGCCCCGTGTAGCTCAGTTGGTAGAGCATGGCGCTTGCAACGCCAGGGTTGTGGGTTCGTTTCCCACGGGGGGCCAGTATGAAAAAATGTATGCACTCACTAACTGTAAATCGCTCTGGATAAGAGCGTCTGCTAAATGACTAAAATGTAAATGTAGTTAAGTCTCTGGGTGTTCAGCATGATGCGTCATCCTCAGTCAGAGTTAGGTTGATGCGGTGGGTCTCGGTGCAGCGTTCACTCCCCACCACCGTGCAGCTATAGGTCACAGTTTGCCTAGCATCGGACTAATGAAGGGTTCATGGCGCTTCTCATGGAGTTGATTCGATTTTAGGGAGAGCGATGACGGCTCTATCTTCTGTTCCTGTTCTGTTCCTCTCCCAAACCCTCTGTACCTTTCTATGTCAACATTTAAGTGATGTCGTTTATCAAAACAGAACAGTGTATGAAATTAAATTCCTCAATCAAAAAAATATTGACAACACGTTACGCATGTATAGGCCTATGTCATAGGCTATCACTAATCTACAGTTATTTCCATGAAATGTAGGGCTGCTTGAATTTCCCTTTGTTCAATATTTGTGGAGATGATTTAGTGTAGAGACGGTGATGCACTATAGAAATCAGCGATGGTTTTATGCGCGTTGAAGTCTCGTGATTTGTCTAATGCGAGGACAAGATTACAGGAGTAGAGATTGAGAATGCGAGATTTAGGATACCTAAATCAATTATATCATGTTAAAAATGGTTTTGTTGTTGTGGAAAATGTATCCTATCTTTAAAGAAAATAGGCCTATGAGCCTGAATAACAAATGGCTTCTCAAATGGTCCATTTCTTAATAAACGATTTATTTATTAAGAAATGTTGTAAAGATCTATAGCCTAATGGACGCATTGAGTAGGCATATAATTACATTTTCTGAAGAAGTTGACAGGACTCAGGAGTAGGCGAGTCTATTTTGTTAAAAGGACATGTGCCTCATAGTGCATACAAACTTTGAGCTTGTAGGCCTATAGGCCTACTTCCCCTCTCGGTGTGTTCAATAAAATCTAATGATTTAATTAAGACATGGTTGCACAAAAGTAGACGTATCTTTTACAATTTTACAAACTTTACTGCAGGCAAATATATTTTTAAAAAGGAGGCACATTTTTCAAATAAGTATTGTTGGCCTTTCTCATACAATTTAGTAGTGACAAGGAAACTAACAGCAAAAACTTATTTTAAAACAAATAAAAAATATTATTTGAGGAACCATTTTTCTCTGTCCATCGATAGGCCTTGAGTCCTATGATTTGGTTTTTGAGACAGCGCTATAACAATAATGGAAATCAGGGATCGTATCGTCAATTTGACAACTGCTATCACTGTGGCTCTGAGAAAGAGGCCCCTTTAATAACGGGGATCGTGTGCACATGTCTCCCGGCGGGATTATGAATGAAAATCTTGGGGTCTGTATTCTAGAGAGATGAGGCGTGCAACTCGAGAGTTTCAGCTGAGTGTCGCATTTGAAATGCCCCTAATAAGGAAGTGAACGAAAGAGCGAGTCAAATTCATAACCAAGGTAAAAGGCGAGGTTGCGTTGATAAGGTGACAGACTCGTTTTGACATCTGTGTCTAAACCTCTAAACTCACTTCTCTAGCCTTCTGACTATAGAGCAAGTGTAAAATACAAATGTCTCTGGCCTTGTCTAAAATCAAACAATGTCGATATAATTCGAGCCATCTCTCTGCACTGCGTAGGCTAAACGCAGGACACCCACCCCTTAGGCTACTTTCAAAGCCTCAAGTGTGGTTTTCATTAAATAAGGTTTCATGCTCTACTGCGTTTATACAAGCCATTCACAAAAATATCCTGCTAAGTAAGGCCTTATGAAACTTGCGCTATAGAGCTCAGCGGCTCCAGGGTTCATGTTATACTCCTAAACAAAATGGCAACAGCAATGATAGATAGTATTTCACAGCATGAAAACAAACAGTTGAGCTATTTCCCCAAATGTTTGTTGTTACTCGAAACCTCTAAATACATTAATTTAGAATAGACTAAATAAAGCATGCATTAAACACAATTAGCATTTAATTTGCTATCATTAAGTAGATATTTTTTTATTTGCAACGTTAATTTATTATTAAGTGCCTTAAATAGACCATTCTCAAATGAAAGAATACTACACTGATGTCCCAGATCAATATTGTTGTGTAGGAAGTTGCTCTAATTAATACCAAATTCTGGAATTTCTGCATAAACATGGTAAACCTATATGCATACAAAGTCGTTCCCTGTAAATCAGACAGGCAGAAGGCGTGGATAGGAAGTGTGGAGTGTGTTCTTAACCGAGAGCAGACCCCTATATCTAAACCCAGCCTCACCCCCAAACCAGAGCAGTGACAACACAGACACAACACGGGTATCATGGATACCAAACTGTCCCAAAGGTGACTCAAGCGCTGTTTTCAAAGAAGTCACCCCCTTATACCAAATATAGCATTCACCTATAACTAACCACACGGAAACAAATCATGGTACAGGAAAATATTCAGAATGTACATAACAGACACAAGAACCTTCAGGACCCATAGAAGTTATTGAGAAATATCACTTACTGGTGAATCATATTCCAAAAGATCACTCATTGTGATGATACACTTTTCGAATAATTTAAAAACGTTTAATAATTGAGAATAAACAATCTATAGGTTAGAGAGAGAGAGATAGAAAGAGAGAGAGAGCGAGACGAAAAATATGAAAAATAAAGTAGCCTCATCCTATTTTGTGCAGGTGAATGATATTTGAATTATGAATATAACCTTGCACTGAGATGCTTCTCTCACAGTTTTAAGACGTTTGATTTGCTCAGTGGATTAGAGGGCTGTCTTTGATAGGCTGACAGGAGGATACAGTAGCCTAACTGTTAATGCATGATGCTCAGACAAAGGTTTTTAATGCATCATTTATTTTTGTCACCACTTCCTTCTCTTTCACTTGGCGTGTTGGGGTGTTGCAACAAGATAAAAGCACAATGTGCATATTACACCAATTCTACAGATATGACAGACAGTTCATTCGTTTATTCTAACTGGATGATCATTCTAATAATATTTAATTTTAATTCGTTTTTCGCCCCACAATTCATATTTTCTTCAGAAAACACCTTTAAATGTGTTAATATTCAACATTTTAATTTTGCAATTGATATATCCAAACGATACAAAAAAAAAAGACAAACCCGCCTTTACGTAGAGGCTACAACCACGTTCACTTTGATTTGTCATGCACCTGCAAGAGAAACAGGGATTTAGTGGTGGAGGCCGGTGCGCTGCCACATGCAAGGTTCTTTTTTTATCTAGCTGTTTAGGCCATGGATAATTTGTGTGTGTGTATGCGTGTACCTGTGTGTGTGTGTGTGTGTGTGTGCGTGTACCTGTGTGTGTGTGTGTGTGTGTGTGCGTGTACCTGTGTGTGTGTGTGTGTGTGTGTGTGTGTGCGTGTACCTGTGTGTGTGTGTGTGTGTGTGTGCGCGTGCCTGTGTGTGTGTGTGTGTGTATGCGTGTACCTGTGTGTGTGTGTGTGTGTGTGCGCGTGCCTGTGGGAAGCCTAAGTGTGTGACATGATAACGATTTCATAAAACATCAGAGTTAGATAGCAATCAAACACACGGAAACTAACCTAAGCAAAGTATAGCATAATTGTGCCATACATGCAAGCCCACTCTCTTGCTGCACGTTGGACAGGTGTGCATGTTTCCAGAATTTATTTTTAAAAAATCATAATTTATAAATATATGCCTGCTATATTTTCTCCTCTACCTTTGAAACATTTAAATAAAACCCTCTTTATAATTGAAGGCTGGCATCCCATAAAGTGGTGGTATATTTGTCGAAGCGCGTAAAGGGGATAGAGTAGCCTAGATCTCTGTTTCATGCCGCCTTTTTATTCTCTCAGGCCATGTATAGTGTGCTGTGACAGAATAAAAGTGTAAGGTGCACTCCCATTCACCCTGGGGAAACATCCGCGCCTGTCCCAACCTCATGCGTAAAAGCCTATGAGGGCTATGCTTTGCGCACAGCGCACCAATCGAGTAGCGCAGTGCTCAGATATATGCCTGAAATTCTTCGCATATTGAATGACCTGTTCCTTTTCTTTGATTTTCTTTGATTTGCTCCTCATATTGTGGAATTTCTAGTAAAATATGATCTGGGAGATATGAAAGACCGCAGCGTTTAAGGGAGCAGCAGTGGAAACCTGTTAATGGTTAGGTTATGGGTTTTATTTCACCAAAACGAGACCATGTTTTAAATGGCAAAGTTACTTTTGGGTAATTCTAAACATATATCAACACAACTACACAGCAAACTCCTTAAGACTGAGGTGTTAAGGTGTGTCTTTAAATGATAGGAATGGCAGGCTATGAGACAGCCAGGGTATAAAACTCTGTTTAAGACCCACATGAACTGCTTTTCTTTAGATGGATCCCTTGATATGTTTATGTGTGGTGTGCAGTGGGATTGCAGGGCCTGGTCGTGGGCAGAATAGTGTCTTAAGGAGGGCTCAGTAGGTAATTAAATGTCAGCTTGAAATCTCATGCTTCCCTGTCCCTCTGACTGGGGTCTTATAGTCAATGAAATAAACAATAAGATGATGAACTTATGTCAGGAAGACCGCTATTTATTTAGTTGCTTGTTTTCCATCAGCGAGACCAAGCCCTTAGGGACAGTTACAAACTGTTTCATCTCACCAGTAAAGTATCCTCAGACACAAATGTTTGAACAATACATCCTGCTAAATTTGTACAGTTAATAATGTTTACTTAAGCCTTAGTACAACAACACACAAGTTTTTGAGTGTGTGTGTTTGAGTGATTGTGTGTGTGTGAGTTGGTATGCGAGAAGCATGTGTGTCCACGTTAGAATCCCAGAGTTCATCTAAAGTTAAAGCATTGGAGCTTCTAATTTTTGTCTTGATTTACATCCTGTGTGATCAGAGTTCCTTATATGACTGGGCCGAATGGGAGCTCAAAGACACATCTTTTTTTGGACCCGTCTTCTCCCTCCACAGGTTTATACCTGCTGTTCATCATACTTGCAAAATGTTCACTCTCCGCTTTGTTTAAAACACTGCACACACCACCTCTGGAATATTTTTTTATGGAAGCCGGCAACAAGAAAACATATCCATATCTGTATGTAAAATGTTCCTGTTTTTATTAATTTAATAGAGTGAGTTAGGTCTGCTCGTTTGTGCCTGTGTGTATTATTATGTGGCTGGGTGATCTCTCTCTCTCTCTCTCTCTCTCTCTCTCTCTCTCTCTCTCTCTCTCTCTCTCTCTCTCTCTCTCTCTCTCGCTCTCTCACTCTCTCTCTCTCTCTCTCTCTCTCTCTCTCTCTCTCTCTCTCTCTCTCTCTCTCTCTCTCTCTCTCTCTCTCGGAAGTGAATGTGATTAAACTAAATGTACAAAAATGTATTGGGAAGTCATTGAAAATGGATGCTGTTTTTTTATTTTTATTTTGAATTGTTATCAAAGTTTACTTCCTGAATTGACTGCCCTAAATTCGAGTTGAAGATTGAGATGTCTGGCGGTAGTAGATTTTAGTTCACTTTATTTATTTTTTATATACGGATGCCAAAAAAGACCCTTGTCAGCACTGAGACTACATTTTATGTATGAAAAATACATTCGTTTTAAATGTCTCACCTAAACAGATAAAAAGAAGACAAAAACTAATTGGAAAATGTGCCACAATATCATGCAAGCATAATACAATATAAGAAAATATACAAAAATTGGGAAATATGTATAGTAGATATTGACTGATTGTGTGTTGTGGACTGATACTATTGGCTCTGCGTGACGTTTACAGATATCTGCTGTTTTAGGTGGCGGTCTGACGATGATGCTCCATGCCATGGAAGTTCCAAGTCATGCTAGGCACCTCCTCCTGCAACTCAACACCCAGCGCACCAAGGGCTTCCTGTGTGATGTCATCATCGTGGTGCAGAACGCGTTGTTCCGAGCCCACAAGAATATTCTGGCCGCCAGCAGCCTCTACCTGAAGTCCCTGGTCGTCCATGACAACCTCATCAACCTAGACCACGAGATGGTGAGTCCCGGGGTGTTCCGGGTCATTCTAGACTACATCTACACGGGCCGCCTGACCGAGGGAGATCCCAGCTCCACAACAGAGCCCAACCTGGGGGCCGTGCTGGCTGCAGCTAGCTATCTGCAGCTGCTGGACTTAGTGGCGTTGTGTAAGAAGAAGCTGAGGAGAAATGGGAAGTACCCTGTTCGCCCCATTCCTGCCTTTCTGCCCTATGGGAAGATGGGCCCCAGTAGTTTGGGTTTAGGGGGAGTGGGCAGGTATCGGGTGTCCACCCGTGTTATTCAGTCCTGCTATCCAGGGGGAGTTGTGAACACCCACACGCCCCGTGCTCCACCACTAGAGGAGCTGCCGCCCCACCCCCATGCCAGCCATGCAGGGGAGCTGTATGCCCCAACCTCTCAGGTTCCTCAGGTGTTCCCCTCCACACCCTCAGCCCTGCCGGCCCAGCCCAGCCTGCGCCCAGCCCACTCTGACAGGAACTGCTCCCCCATCTATGGCCTGGACCTCTCCAAGAAGAGCCCCAACTCCCAGTCCCAGAACACGCCCTCCCACCCCCACCTGGCTCACGCCCTGCCCCACAATGATGAGGAGCGGGAGGGGGTGCTGAGCGGCCGCACCAGCCCCATGCTGGAGGCCAACGGCGGGGCCTACCCCACAGAAAAGATGGAAACGGCTGATCAGGCTGGGTCTCTCCCCCTTCACTCCTACACCCACCTCAACCAGCCCCTGGGGCCCCACCTGCCCCACCTCCACCGCTCCAGCTCCCAAGGTCCAGACCATTACCCCTGCCCTCCCAGCCCCGACACCCCCACAGAGGCTGGAGAGCCCGGCAGGGAGATGGGCAACATCTACCGCTGGGTGAAGCATGAGCCACTGTCATACACAGCTGAGGATGAAGAGGATGAGGAGGATGAGGAGGAAGGGGGTCAAAACGGAGATCAAGACCACCAGCATCACAACCACCATCACAAGGCAGGGGAGGAGAGCGATGATCGCTACCGTAGGGTGGGGTGTGACGGGGAGGATGAGAAGAGTGGGTCAGGCAGTGAGGAGACAGGCAGTAGTGAGGGTCGCCCATCACCCACAGGGGCCATGGGGAGGTTCCACCTGCCCTACGAGCCTGAGAGCTTTGGGGACAACCTGTACGTGTGCATCCCCTGTGACAAGGGCTTCCCCAGCTCTGAGCAGCTCAACGCCCACGTGGAGACCCACACAGAGGAGGAGCTGTACTCTGGAGGGGAGATGGGTAGCAGCAACAGCAACCCCAAAAACAACAGCAGCAACACCAACGGTAACGGCAGCCTGAACAGCAACAGCAGCCTGGGCAGCCTGTCCTACCTGGAGGGGAAGTCCAGCCAGAGCCTGACATCTGGGGTCCTGGGGGAGATCATCAGACCCTATCGCTGCAACTCCTGTGAGAAGTCCTACAAGGACCCGGCCACGCTGCGCCAGCACGAGAAGACCCACTGGCTGACAAGGCCCTACCCCTGCAGCATCTGTGGCAAGAAGTTCACCCAGCGCGGCACCATGACCCGCCACATGCGCAGTCACCTGGGACTCAAGCCCTTTGCCTGTGACCACTGCGGCATGCGCTTCACCCGCCAGTACCGCCTCACCGAGCACATGCGCATCCACTCCGGGGAGAAGCCCTACGAGTGTCAGGTGTGCGGGGGCAAGTTCGCCCAGCAGCGCAACCTCATCAGCCACATGAAGATGCACAGCAGTGGTGGGACCGGAGGGGCGCTGACGGCCGACGGCAAGCTGAAGCTAGACTTTGCGGAGGGGATCTACCCCCTGAGTAAATACGCAGCAGAGCACCTGGGGCTGAAGCAGGAGAAGGCCTCTGAGCTGCTGGCAGAGCATGCCATGGAGAGCCTGTTCCCGCTGTCCAAACTGGCAGCAGAACACCTGCGCCTCAGCCACCATGACAAGATGGATGTCCTGGGGGTCCAGGCCCTGCCCCCTCCCCAGGGGTCCCTCTCTGACTCCCACTCCCGTACCATTGACCGCTACTCCCCCAGCTAAGACGGCATTGGCTACAACATAGTCCTGTGGGCACACAACTTAACTTACAGTATTCTAATGTCATTCACCTCAACTCCATCAGTATCTGCACCTCAGACTAAGGCCAATACCTGGCCTAAAGGACCCTAATAAGTGCCTTCTTTTCCAAAGTTTGCATTATATGCATTTCAAAAACCTTCCTAGAAGATGAACTGTGCTATTTCTTTTCTATTTTGACCAAGGAATACCCACTCAAAACAGTGTAGTATTTATGTATACGCAAACAATGTTTTTTTTATTAAACCACCGAGCCAAAAACAAATTGAGAACCAAAAAGCAATTGTTTTTATTTATTTTTTGTACGTAATGAAAAACCAAAGAAACTGTTGCAAGAAAGTGTTGCAATCTGACCCTAAACCTGTGTACTAAACATACTATTGTACTATTACTATTGTAAATGTATATAAAATGGAAAAAAGCACATATGGACAAGATTCAGGGCTCCTGGCCAGAACTGAAAGGAACGTTGGACAAAAGAAAAAGCCAAACCTTTGGGATTTGCAAGTGATTGGAACACTTTTTGTTAATTATGTTTTTGGGGTACTGGATTTTCCATGTATCTCCCAATCCAGCTTTACCCCATGCTCTGTTCTAGTCACGAGGGAGGGACTAACTGAAGACAGCATTCACTCCGCCATTTAGGTCAAGTGATCTATGCTTTGTTTTTCCACCGTTGTTACGTACTTCATGATCATGATGTTGTGTACAGAGAGACTCAAATTAAGTGACAGTAATAGTATCTTAATAACTCTTACACCCAGTGCCATAAACCTTTGAACCCATAACCTCTCTTTATTTGTATATTTAAAATATTTTTGGGACTTGCGTCCCAGTGCCTTCAAATTGTTATTGAAAAGTAGCGAGCAGCACAACCCTGTGATCTCACAACTGGGACGCATCATGGTGCATACCCAATTGATGACACGCTAATCCTCCGCCATGGCTTTAACATCCAGTGGTGTGGAGTGTAGACTAAGCAAGGGTGTTGCCTGTGACATTGTGTAATATTTACAATGGTGGGTGCAGCTGTACAACTCACCAGAGGAGAGCACCGAGAGGCCATCCAAGTCAGTGCTGAGAGGCTAGAGTCAATTACCACCAATCAGTCACTATCAATAGCAGCAATTCCCTCTAACACAGATGATTCATCAGGACTGACAATTGTCCCATACTGCGGATAAATAGTACTAACCACTTTGAAACCTTTTGACCCCCCATATAGTCTCAACTCTGTCTGAGAGACAGAGGGCTGTGCTATCATTGACAGGCCAAAGTGACTGTTCCGCTGCTGCCTTAATACACACACACACACACACACACACACAGGGACTAGGGGCTGCTAATGTGACAGCGTTGTGAACATGAGAGCTGGGCGCTAGTTGACAGTGCTCGGCTCGTGGTGCGGCGGCAGGCCGGGCCGTCGGTGTGGGTGAACAGCACAGCACACCCCAGCTGCTGGCCTCCCAGTCTTCCAGTAATCCCTGTGAAATCTCACATTCTCCCTGACAATTCACACTGTCTGTCGGCCTGACGCCCCATTTCATGCCTGCCATCCAGCCCCTCTGATCCACACCATAACAAGACACCCGAGCACTGCAGATCTGAGTCCTACATCTGTCCTTCCCTGCCTCCCTGCCTCCCTGCTAGCAGGCTATCAAACACGGCACAGTACAGTACAGTGGCACGCCTCAATATCAACTGACCAGTTCCTTTAGAAAACAATGAGCACTTATGGGTTTGGGGTTGAAGGCACTTATTTTTTTTAAATATTTTTTGGGGGAATGTTTATTCCAAGGAGCATGCTGGCTTTTTCTTTTTCTACGTTGTCGGACCTTGTGTCAGATTGGAGTTTGTTGACCACTATAGTGCCAATGCCAACCTCAGTAGGTGAATGTGAAGACTAAAGCCATGAATGCACTGTGATAGACTTAGTGAATCTTAAAACCTTAGCTTGGAGACTGAGACAGTAAGCCCTAGTATTGTGGGATTTTATTCATGTACAACATTCATTGAAGGGCTTTATTCTGTAGCATAATGAGCATATCAAGGTGTTGTTTTTCTGTCACATTATCTTTCTCTTTCTTTTGAAATTTAACCAAAGCAAAGTGAAACTGGTGCTTTCCTCAGGACTGAACCCAGCATGGGGACGCAACGCTTTAGCTACACAGCAACCAACCAACCAAACACACACGTACACACTTAGATACATGCAGATACAGACACACAGTACAGACATTTACACACGTTCTTATTTTATTTTATTTTGAGGGGACAATAGTCCTGTGTTAAACCTGTGGTTATTTCATGGTTATGAGATGTTTTACTTGTCTTACAATTTTGTTAATAACGTGTGATATTAACATTTTCCGCTTTTATCTTAATATTCTGTGTACATGTTCCTTTTTTTACTTTCCTCAAAGAGGCTTTCTATGTGTCTGACCAATGACATTATCTTAATAAGGAAAAGTCAAGTTGGTGATTTTCTCTTAACTTTGGAAACAAAAGTGTTAACTTTAATTCAACAGAATATACAAATGTAAATGTTCATAGGGCTTGTAAGGCAAGACGCAAGGCAATGCCTCTGGTTCCAAAGAAACATATAAACAGTCTTATGTGAATTAGGTATTTTATTTTTTATCCGAAGCCTTAATGTTTAGTGATGTGTTTGGTTGCACACGAGGAGTGATGTTTGACCCATTTCTCTGGAGGGGGCTTTGTGAGCTGATGATGATGATATTCAAACTAAGGCTGTGTGTGGATTTATACACAAACACACTTTAAGGCAGCTTGTTTTAGACCACATGACATGCAGCGGATCCCAGCAGCCTACGTGGAACACAAGAATCCACACTTGGCTCCAAAGTTAATTTAGAAAAATAGCCTACATGGAAACTGTTTGGGCACAGCTGTTTTGTTATAACAAAAGAAACTAGTTTAAATGACAGGGGCAGTGGACATGT
Organism: Coregonus clupeaformis; assembly: GCF_020615455.1. Classification (NCBI taxonomy): domain Eukaryota; kingdom Metazoa; phylum Chordata; class Actinopteri; order Salmoniformes; family Salmonidae; genus Coregonus; species Coregonus clupeaformis. The sequence goes on from NC_059196.1 coordinate 6,323,957, forward strand.
GAAGTCCCATAGACAAGAGGTAACAGCCCATTTGAGGTGGATGTCGATGGTGGGAGTATAAATCCCTCCAGCTCATTCTCTCTCTCATTCATTAGTTCACTCTCCCTGAAAGTCTATCTCCCACTTTCCTTTTATTGCACCGTTAAAACAAGGAAAAAATCATTTCCACTACCACTCCGAATCCGTACAGGAAGAGAGAGCGAGATAATGTCCAGCGTTACTGTTCTGAAATTACCCTTAATATAGGGGGGCCGAGCGTGTGTGTCTGTGTCTGTGTCTGTGTGTGTGCGTGCGTGCGAGTTTAAAGGGGGAAGTGTTGGGTTGTCTGTTTGTGTCCACATGCTATTTGAGTATATGAATGGCTGTTAATGTATGTTCTGGGAATAGTTCTGGTGTGAAGGAGAGGAGAGGTGTGGAGGAGCAGGAAGTGAACTCTTGGCTGGGCCTTAGTGTTGAGCAGGATGTGCAGTGTGTTTCTGCTCACAGACTGATAGAGACACAGATGGAGATTGGGAGGGAGCAGGGAGGGAGAGGAGCATGGAGAGCTCAGCAGGGTGGACATGAGCCCATTGTTTAAATATGAAAGACTGATCTTACTTCTAAACCATTCAGAAAACGTTAAGAGCCTCCGTATCTTCTTTTTCCCCTCTTCCTTCCTTCCTTTCTTTTTGTTCTTTTTTTTTAAAGGGGAGTAAACCCTGTCCACTCTTATATTGTACTGTGCTGTTCCTTACTGTGCTCTACTTTCAGAAAGCCCCTCAAAATTAAAGGTCCAATGCAGCCGTTTTTATATCAATATTATATCATTTCTGGGTAACAATTAAGTACCTTACTGTGATTGTTTTCAATCAAAATTTAAAAAAATAATTTAAAAAAAGCTTCTTAGCAAAGAGCAATTTCTCAAACAAGTCTGTCTAGGAGGGGTCTGAGTGGGGAGGGGAAAACTGAAAACTAGCTGTTATTGGCAGAGAGGTTTGGAACTCTCTTTCTTATTGGTCAATTAACTAATTTAACGCCTGGTGATGTCACCAGGCAGGCCAAAACTCCATCCCACCAAAAAAGGCTGAAATTTCAGGCAGTCTTTTCAAACAGCTCTTACACCAAAAGGGAATTATCATAATTTTCACAAGTTCACAGTATCATTCCAACCTCATAGTGTGAAAATATATAAAACACGGGAAAATCACGCTTTTGACTGCACTGGGCCTTATAACTACCACTTTCATTAGCTTATTACCAAAGAGAACATCCCACTTTGTGGTGTACTTTTAGTACAACCAGTTCAGAAGAGGGCTCTCTCTGACAGAACTGGTTAGGAAAAAGAAGAGCAGCCTCCATCCATAGCACCACTATTACAGTTGACATTTACTATACAGTATGTGCCAAGAAAACGTTAGCATTTTGCTGACAGTGCTAGTGCTCAATACAAGACAGGAGAAAGATACAGCTCTGTCAGTTTTAATGCAGAGACAATATTTTCATGATTTTTTTATTGGGATATTCTGTGCCTCATTCCTGCCTTGCAGGCTGACTTTGCCTTATTAGAAAAACAAACAATGCTGATACTAGAATTCAATGCAGACTTGTTGTAACTTTTCTGGTCAGTGTTCATATTGAGGTTTTTCTTTTTTTACTCCTGTGATTCTTTTTAGGAATCTTATAAACTCATGCAAAAACATGTATAGGCATTTGAACCCTAAGCCTGATCCATATGTCAATCATTATTAAATAAGCCTGCAGTACATTAGATGATGTAAATTACTCTGATGTCTGGTGTGCGTGTGGGACTGCTGAGTGACCACAATGCACCTGTCCATCTGTGTTATTTATCTGCTGTTCCCTCAGTGGACTGGGTTGAATTAGAAGGGAGGGAGAGACTTGACACTTTCAACGGTCTTTATTACAAGCAGCTGCTTTCCTCCATTTATTCCCCCAAACTGCACTTTTCTGGAGAAATCATTGAATTATGATTTTTTATTACCCTTGTGACCCCCTAAAACCCCCCTCAATCGCCTTTCCTCTTGCATGTTGCTTCCTCCTTGTCCTCCTTTTCCTTGCTCCGTCTCTCCCCGATCCAACCATTGGCCTCCCACTGTTTCTTCCCTCGTTACCTCAAAGCACTGCTCACCTCTCTGTCTCACCTCTCTGTCTGTCTCCCGCTCTCTTCTTGACACTCAGCACGAACCACTAGCCCACGCCGCCAACCCTCCTCCTCTACTCCTCCTTCCCTACTCCTCCTCTCTTCCATGATCAAGTCGCTTCCAGCTGTTTTTCCTGCTGAAGAAGACAGTTGTCTAAATGTTTACGCGAACAACTACTTTCTTTTTCTTAACGCCCTGATCAAGTTCCAAAATGAACTTCATGGCATGTGTTACAATACTGCGGATGATGGGCCAAATACAAATTTTGACGACGTTATTATGTCATTGCTTTTCAAGTCAGGAAGTGTATTACAAAGGAAGATAAAAGAGAGAGAGCATCATTATTGAGGAAATGCAGGATAATATGAGAAGGAAATGTTCAGGGGGAAATATGCTAAGAAAGATGCCAGTAAAGTGGATGAAATTGCACAATTGAACCGGACCACAGCTCCACCAGCCAAGTCATGTGCTAAGATGGAGAGGAAGAGCAAGAAGGAGAGAGAAAGAAAGAGAGAGAAAGAAAGAGAGAGAAAGAATGAGAGAGTTAAAGTACCAGTCATAGCTTAAGTAAACTACATAGAAAAAACTGAGTGGCGGTGAGCTGCTGCATCATCAGGTTTTCATGTTGGCGTCTCAGTCTGAGTGCCCTCAGCATTGGTGTCTTCTTACCAGGCCTTCAAATAATCACCCAGTCTCCACATGACAGAGACAGACAGTCTTTGTTCAAGCAGAGGAGAGTGGTGTGGCTAGTGGCTGTCTCATGTCTTCTTCAGTATGTTTTGCTTGGAGTGTTCTCTCTCCACCAGGCAATGAAAAGTCAGACCGCAGACCTGATCAACAGACAAGACAGATTTAAGTGGACACCGTTTAATCTAGAATATCATATTGCCGTTTCTCAAGGCTTGACTCTAATGATATTATTCATTTACGGTACTTCTCCTAAAGTGAATTGACTGAAATAACAAACAACTAAACAGGAAAACAAAACTATTTCGGTGAAAATAGCAGTTACCAGTTTCTGATCTAATCCAGGGTTTGATAGTCATGTATGAGTACACACACAAAAGCAGACACAAACAAAACAAAACACACACAGACACACAGCTGGCTGGCAGACTCCCCTGACACTGTTCAGGACTGGCTGTTCCAGATTAGGTCAGATTTAATTAGGCTTCCCTGCTCCTTTTGGAGTGTCGGTTCTTGTAAAAAAAGTCATTACTAAAGAAAAGGCAATGTTACTGACGGCCTGAACTGAACACACACTGAGACGCCTGCCAGAATGTCACAGAGCCCGAGGGTCCACACACTCTCCTACACACACTCCCTATTTACATGAAACACACACACAACTAATTTGATCCCATATAGAAATTGTGGATTTAGTGCATCATCTGATAAAGATTATTGATGTGATTGAGGTGGAATAGAATTTGAATTTGTGGTTACAGAGTAGGGAAGTTCAACAGGCATATAGACTGAATGGGGATACACAGAGAAAGGGGAAGACAGAGGCGCTAAACTTACAGTAAAACTTCACCAATTTACATCAGATATTATTCTGTTTTTTCCAGGAAGATAATGGAATTTCATTTACCAAACAAGCACACCAGTATTTTCTAATTTTATTAATTTCAAATATTACAGTTCTTTCAAGCACTTTCTTGAAAATAGAAACCAAGGGTTTGAATACAAAGCAATACACAAAAAACCAAACAGTATTTTTCTACGTTACGCTTTCAATATTGTTCTTATTTTGCTTTAGTGAAATGAATGTATTTATTGCATGTCAAAATGTTTTATAGGTAATTGTTTTGTGTACATTTCAATTGTCATAATTATTTTCTCTAATTCCAATGTCTTAATAAATCATGTTTGATAAGGCTTTTATTTGTTTTAAGCCATTGTGAAAATGTTATGTTTTTGTTTATTTCTATACTCAAAATCAACTTGGCAATAAAAATGAATTGCATAATGGTTTCACAAAGCGGATGTCTTGTCACTTTATTTTTCTTGTCACTTTTAAGGAATCCATCCACATCAATAAGATTGTCTTTCAGCACCAGGCTCAATTCAATCCGTAGCAAAGAATATCTGCATTGTAGAGCGATTCACATTTAAAGTTCACCTCCGATTGAGCCGACATACGCAGCGTTTACCGCGAATGCAGTCTCCGCGACCACGGGAACATTGCCTTTAATTGTCAATCGCACTATAAAGCGGATCTTCAGCGTTACCGATTGAATAGAGACCCTAGTGTTTTGTTGAAGAGTTTCACCACATTGTGCCAAACAGTGGCAGCTCACACAATGCAGTATGTGATTCAGCTTCCATCAAATACCTGAGATGAGTGAGAGCTATTTTACCTTCCAAGAGACAAATAAAAAAATACAGCTTTTATCACCTGTGCCGGAAATATTTTATAGCGAATTCACTGAATGTCAAGGATGATTACCATATCTTTTTTCATGCATTCTGAAATAAAAACCCATTGAACAGAGACAAGAACCTCATGCGAAAGTAAGAATTTCAGCAGAATCTCATGCATCACATTAGGTCCACATGCAACACTGAACAGATCAATTACCCTGTCACCAGGAGCAAGAGCAGCCAGACTCAAACATGCACACACCATGTGTGCACATTTCCTGATAGACTATTCAACAGCACGTGAAATTATTGTATAATATACATGCATATCTGATATGGATCTAAAGCCAACACCTTGCTACGACTTGCTTCTTGAAATGGAACAAATGAAGAAGAGAGAGCGCTGTACCTGAAATATAGACCTCTACTTGCACCATCACCTTCACAGTCAACGAATAGGAACATTATGACAGAACATTGACACGGTCAGTGCCACAAAATCATCTCTCTTCAAATACATAAATTCACTATATACTGTAATGCAAACTTGTCTTTGGCAATGAGCCAGCTCTGTGCTGTGATTTCATTGGGAAGCTTGTATACCAACATGATATACAGTGTTCCCATAGCGAATGTCCCAGAGTGGCCCAGTTAGCTGTATCCCTGTCCTGAGCCTTGGAAGGGCAGGGATGGTGGAACCGAGGCAGAGATGCCTGTGCCCAGGGCACATTCTGATGGGGTGGTCTGAAAAGGCAGGACCTCACTGGCAGTATGCCAACCCTCACTCTGCCCCCCTGCAACACCCCAAATCAAATGGCAAAGGTCTGAGGTGTCTGGTATCGGGCACTGGTGCCCTGACCAAGCATGGTAATGTCACGGGGCACAGACGGTGGGTGCTCTAACTATGCAACAACCCCCCCCTACCATCCCCCCAGCCTGTCACACAAGCACTCTTATGGACATTCCTCGCAAGGCACAGCCTCAAGGGAATATACTTAATCACTGACATGCATAGATATATGAGATCATGATCAGCACGGATATGAGTGTAAAAAACATATGGAGCCACCTGCCAAGGACCACATTCAATCTACATAATTTAAACTCACTTTGGTTACATTCAGAACATGTTTATGCTTTTAGGGCATTGCCAAGGTGTGCCCTCAATCGACAACAGCCAAAGGTAACTCCCCATTTCAGATGGTCATACCAACATGGCCCTAGGTACTGAGTGTACCACCATTCTGCATTCTGCATAGACATACCAGTAGTCTTCCAGGAAAAAGACATCTAGGGATGGGAGTGGCCATGTGTGTGTGCGTGTGGACAGTATGCAGGCCTGGATGTGTGTGGCGTCTGGAATGGGGTGATGAACCCAGGAGAAGTAGGGGAGGAAGGTGGGGAACCGAGGTGAGGTGAGGAAGGCGGGGAACCGAGGTGAGGTGAGGAAGGCGGGGAACCGAGGTGAGGGGAGGAAGGCGGGGGTGAGGGGGGACTGGATGAGAAGGCCAAGGGTGCTGACTGCTGTCTCATCCTCAGGGGCAGGGGCCTTTCCAGAGTCAGGACAGGAGATATAGAAATACACACACTGTCTGTCTGCTCAGCATTTAGCTCTCCCTCCCCAAACCAACACACACAACTTTAGCCTATAGAGGGAGCTAGCATGTGTATGTATGAGTGTCTGTTGAGGGGCAGAACTGTTAAGAGGGTACTGATCTTCTGATCTCTCCTGTCTCTACCCAAAGGACCTACCTCTGTCATATCCAACCCTCATGCTCTTCACCACATGAGTCTCTCCTTGCGTCTCTCTTCCTCTCCCTGTCCACCCTCCCCCTCTCTCCCACTCCCTCTTTCACTCCTTGGACGTCCACAGAATGGAAAACAGCTGGGTCTGGGACTGCCCAGAGCACATTATGCCCAGCTATTCAATGATCCCCCACCTCTCCTCCTCCCCTCCTCTCCTCCACCCTGTCCAGTGCTTCCCCTTGCTCCCTCTCCTCATTTAAGGTGTGGTTGTGCAGCTGAACAAAAGGAAAACAGCTTGTATGAGAACATGGTTCTCACCACATATGGTACTCTCCCTCTCTCCTTTTCTGTGAATTCATTTCCCAACCCAACTCCCTGCTGATCCTCTGCTGTTATGACTGCTCCTGCTTTTGACAAGTAGAAAAAGGCAGAGATATAGTTCAGCCGAGCTCTCCAGCTAAGTATGTGTACCCCTAACTTGGGTAACGTGTTAAAGAAATGACTCTCCCACCCTCACCCAGTTCACCTGCTGTGGAAGGTAGAGGGGTTGCAGACTGCAGAGTAGTACGACAACAGCAGCTGCAGGTGCCAAATAACAGAGAGAACAATGGAACATTGGTTGGACATGAGACTTTTCTATTGAACGATGATTGATTAAACATAAAGCAGCATGTTAGTAAAATGGCTACTCCACTGGTCAGACATGTAGGGGAGAGTGGGGTAAATTGAGCCAAAGGGTTAGTTGAGCCACCTCTTGTTTCTAGGAAATCAAACACAAAATGTATAACGTGACCAAATATTTAGGAAGAGATTATCATTTCATGGAGTCTGTGAAGGAAGAAACAAAATGGAAAAAGTGGTAAGTTAGGTCAAATAAACAGATTTTCACCAAGTCAAATTAATTTATTGCGTTATAGGTTTCATGATGCTTGTATCTAATCCAAAGTAGATCGTTTTAAGATTGTTTTATACACCAGTTGGGGTCTCTGTAAGCTACAATAGCATAAAAGTAGCTGTGTGGGCTAATACTGTATAGTCGAAATGTTTGCCTTGGGGTAAGTTGAGCCAATGGCCATGGGGTAAGTTGATCCAATGGCCACCATACCCCATACAAATGGTGATACAATTTTGTCAGTTGCAATGTGTTATGCCTATGAACTCAAGATAGTGCATTTTCTATTGTTACAGAGCAGACATCATGCCCCGTGTGAACACTCTTAGAAAATAGTTCCAAAAGGGTTATTCGGCTGTCCCCATAGGAGAAGCCCTTTTGGTTCCAGGTAGCATCCTTTTTGGTTCCAGGTAGAACCCTTTTGGGTTCCATGTAGAACCCTCTGTGGAAAGGGTTTTACATGGAACCCAAAAGGGTTCTACCTGGAACTAAAAAGGGTTCTTCAAAGGGTTCTCCTATGGGGACTGTTACGAACCCTGTGGCTTTAAACATCTAGGGTGGATGGACAAGAGACCCGTAACATAATTCATGCAAATTAGAAGCGTGACATGGAACAGTGAGAACAAAAACTACACGACAACCATAAACTACCGTCAAACATAAAAGGTTTATTTTTGAACACACGGTAAAGGTTTGGGAAAAAGGGCTGAACAGGACCCAAGAAATGAAACAATAGTGTAAACAAACCCTAAACTGATCTTGCCTGCCTCAAGAACCGCTAAGCTACTCCTAATCATACAAAAATTACAGTGGGTGGCCCGCTCAGGTCTAACTTGTGTTTTTAGACAGTTTTCTTACGGGTAATGTACGCCCAAGGGCAACTTGCTTAAATTCCCCTTTTCCCAGAAACACAAAGTTACCAAACAGAGTAACCAGCAAATGAGTGAGTACACAAAACACAGGACACCACAGTATCCATACTCACATACAGAAAATAATCTAACAAAGTTACCAAACAGAGTAACCAGCAAATGCTTGAGTACACAAAACACAGGACACCACAGTATCCATACTCACATACGGAAATAGTCTCTAACAACAAACACAACTGACCGGCTTTTAAACAATGGGATGTGTGATTGAAAAACCAGAAACAGGTGGTGCAATGCAGAGGAATGTCCACTGATTGGTCCACCTCAGCAATCTGCAGACACCCCAACGACCACCAATCAGGAACATACAGGACACCTGTGATTAGGGCAGAAGGAGAGGAAAAACACAAAAAGACACAGGATACCTGTATCTGTAACACTCCCACCCTTAAAAGAGCAAACCACAATGGTTTGCGACACACGTACCATCACAACACCCAAAATTCAAAGATCAACAGCATCCTGACGGGATAAAAAAAAAAAACTAGATCTTTAAACACGAGACAAAGCATCTGCCAACACATTATCCGACCCCTTTTTGTGGCGGATCTCCAAATTATAATTTTGCACTACAAGTGCCCAACGCATAAGGCGTTGGTTTTGGTTGTACATCCGGTGGAGAAAAACTAAGGGGTTATGGTCAGTATACACTATCACTGGTAATGCACTGGAACCAACATAAACTTCAAAGTACTGCAGAGCTAACAACAAAGCTAGAGCTTCTTGTTCAATGGTGGAATAGTTTGTCTGACATTTGTTAAATTTCCGTGAAAAATAACAGACAGGATGGTCCACTCCACTCTGGTCCTGCTGTAGTAGCACAGCACCAGCACCTCTGGCACTTGCATCTACCTCCAGTTTAAACGGTCGTTCAAAATCTGGCGCATCAAGAACAGGAGTACTACATAAGAGTGCTTTAGCAGGGTTGAAAGCAGTACGACAATCTTCAGACCATACACATTTTCTCGCCGGACTGAGCAAATCCGTTAATGGAGCAACTACCGCAGAGAAATTTTTACAGAAACTACGGTAGTAGCCAACCATCCCTAAAAAGCGGCGTAGCTCTCTTCTAGTGGTAGGTGCGGGAAATGCATTTATAGCTGAGACCTTGGCATCTACAGGGCACCTGACCATGGCCGACCTGTTTACCGAGATAAGTAACAGTGGCCTTCCCAAACTCGCACTTTGCTAAGTTCAGGGTTAGAGAAGCGGCTGCTAGACGTTCACACACTACCCTTAGATTGTTAACATGATTAGACCACTCAAATGAATAAATTACCAGATCATCAAGGTAAGCACTACAATCAGGAACTCCAGCCAATACTGTGTTAACCAGGCGTTGGAAAGTGGCTGGTGCGTTCCGCATCCCAAATGCCATGACAGCATATTCTAGGAAGTGATCTGGGGTCACAAAGGCAGAGATGTCGGAGGCACGTGAGGTTAACGGCACCTGCCAGTAACCTTTTAGAAGATCTAGTTTGGTTACATAAGTAGCAGCACCAACAGTATCAATACAGTCATCCAGTCTGGGTAACGGGAACGAGTCGGGCACTGTGACAGCATTTACCTTCCGATAGTCCGTACATAACCTGGATGTCCCATCAGGTTTAGGAACCAGAATACACGGAGAACTCCAAGGACTTGAACTTGGCATAGCCAGGTTTTTCTCCAGCAAATAACCGACCTCATCCCTCATTATCTTTCTTTTAGAGACGTTGACATGATAAGCATGTTGCTTGATAGGTGCAGCGTTTCCAACATTAATGTCATGTTCTAACACATTTGTGCATGTAGGAACATCATTAAAAAGACATGGAAAGCTGTGTAATAGTCTCACAATATCATCTGACTGTCCGTCCGTTAAATGAATCAGGCTTGACGGGAGAGACAGCAGCATCTCTGAATTGGGCAATCTAGCACACTGCTACTGAGTATTGCGCAACTCCAAACCATCTCCGTCCACATCATTAACATAACCTCCCACTACAGCTGTAGCAGCAATAGAGACAGCCGACTCTGCCAGTTTCTCTGGACTGTCTATCTGAGTGTCGGGAGATTGGCGTTTTCTATCAGGAGTCTGTATCACGTAGTCAGTTTCACTTAGTTTCTCAAATGAATAAATTACCAGATCATCAAGGTAAGCACTACAATCAGGACTGGGGGGTGAAGGTGCAGGTAGGTCAAAGTTTAATTCATGCTGTGCCTCTGCTTATTGGACAAGCAGAGGCACTCAAAAAAAAAAATGTATGCACGCATGACTGTAAGTCGCTTTGGATAAAAGCGTCTGCTAAATGGCATATTATTATTATTATTATTATTATTTATTATTATTATTCTTTTCAATTACATAAGGACCAGAGAAACGTGCTGACAATGACGCTCCTGGCACCGGCAACAATACAAGAACTTGGTCACCTGGCTGCAGTGAACGAGAAACAGCATGGGTGTCATAGTGCCGTTTCATCCGTCTCTGTGAGGAAGAGAGCGCTTCCTTTGCTAGAGCACAGGCACCATGTAGGCGCTCACGAAAACGACTAACGTAGTCCAACACATTTTCTTTCACACACAACTCTTGTGATAAAAACTGATCCTTAAGGACTTTCATAGGTCCTCTCATGGTGTGTCCAAACACCAGTTCAGCTGGGCTGAACCCTAAGGATTCCTGTACTGTCTCACGGACAGCAAACAAAACTAGAGGAACCCTCATCCCAATCCTTCTCAGATTCCAAGCAATATTTACGGAGCATAGACTTCAGTGTCTGATGCCAAAGTTCAAGCGCACCCTGAGACTCTGGGTGATATGCGCTTGACACACGGTGTGTAACTGACAAGGATTTTAACACTTGTTTGAAAAGTTTAGAAAGGAAATTCGTACCCTGATCAGTTTGTATCACCTTAGGTAACCCAAAAGTTGAGAAGAATTTGATCAACGCTTTACTCACCACCGGAGCAGTAATCCTTCGCAGAGGAATGGCCTCTGGGTACCTGGTGGCCACACACATAATCGTCAACATAAACTGGTTACCAGATTTTGGCTTTGGTAATTGTCCAACACAATCAACCATCACATGTTCGAATGGTTCACCTATGGCAGGTATGGGACAAAGAGGCGCGGGAGGAATAACCTGGTTCGGTTTCCCAGTTACTTGACAGGTGTGGCAAATCCGACAGAACTGAGCCACATCTTGTTTTAAACCAGGCCAAAAGAAATGTCGCAAAACTCGATCATAAGTCTTGGTGACTCCCAGATGTCCGGACCACTGGTGATCATGAGCGAGGGATAAAACATTTTGTCGAAAGGCTGTAGGAATCACTATTTGGTAAACAGCATTCCAATCTCCGCCAGCGTCAACATGGGATGTCCATTTACGCATGAGGAGATTACCATCAATGAAGTATGCCATGTTTTTCTTCTTTAGCTCCTCCTCTGAGACAACACTAGAAAAACATTTAGCCAGGCTAATGTCAACCTTTTGGTTAGCGATCAGCTGCTCACGAGTGACTGGTAACTGTATTGCCTCAGCAACAAGTTCCACATCCTTCTTCCTTTCTCTGGGCTGTTGGTCAGACTGCACCAGCTTACCAGAGGTAGCACCCAAACTATCCTCTGGGTCACACTCTCTGAATAGAATTGTGTTCGACAAATCTATCACGTCACCCACTTGTCGTGCTTGAGCACGTGTGACAGCACAAGCGGGGAACACATCTGGATAACCCTGTGCCAGCTCCTCGGAGAGAGACTGGTCACTTTTATCTAATACCTCCAATACGGGTATCACCTTTCCTCCGGCAATATCGTTGCCCATTATAAATGTCACACCTTTTACTGGCAACATAGGACGTACTCCAACTCTGAACAATCCACTGACTAACTCAGAGTGTACGTTTACAAAGTGCAATGGCACGGGGACGAATCCCATTTCAATTCCTTGTACTAACACACTGGAACCACAATATGTATTATTGGACAAGGGCAACACATCAGATAGTATGAACGACTGCGCCGCACCAGTATCTCTGAGGATTCTAACTGGACGCTGAGACGCTTCTTCATCTGATATGGAAACAAACCCCTCAAAAATGAACGGTTCATAACTGTGATCTGGGACTGGGACAGGGACTTTCAAACCACATTCACTATGAGGCCTCTGTCTTGATTCCGGCCTTACAACCGTACGAATCAGCCCAACACCCGTTGGCGGCCTGGCATGCTGAGGCATCCCCTGTTTGCGTTTTAGCAGAAAGCAATCATTAACCATATGTCCCACCTTATGACAATAGAAACAGTGACGCACATCTTTTGGGCGTGCTGGATGTACTGCTGGTCGACTAGGACTAAAAGTTAGCAACTCCGCGGCCCTGCTGTCCGTACGAGAGCCAAAAACACGCTCTTATGCGTCAACACAAACTCGTCTGCCAATACAGATGCTTCCGACAGTGAGGATACTTTCTGTTCGTTCAGATAAACTACAATGCGTTCGGGTAAGCAATTTTTAAACTCTTCTAACAAGATTAACTCCCGTAGAGATTTAAAATCAGTTACCTTACTAGCACTGTGCCATTTGTCAAACAGATTTCCTTTGTCTCTAGCAAACTCCACATAAGTCTGAGTAGGATACTTTTTATGAGACCTAAATCTCTGTCGATATGCCTCAGGAACAAGCTCATAGGCACGAAGAACAGTAGCTTTGACCACGTCATAATTAAAGCTGTCTTCAAGAGGTAGCGCTGACAGAACCTCTTGGGCTCTACCTGTTAATTTACACTGAAGTAATAGGCACCATACCTCTTCGGGCCATTTCAATGCTACCGCAATACGTTCAAAAACACTGAAATAGGAATCAACCTCTGACTCCCTAAACACAGGTACCAAGGTGATCTGTCTACTAATATCAAAAGTAGCAGACGACACAGCTGGTGAGGATGGCTCACTAGCAGGCATAGTATGAGCAGAGACTAACCTCGCTGTTTCTGCCTCCAGTTCCATTTTACGCGTCTCCAGTTCTTGATCAAGCCTACGCGTCTCCAGTTCTGCCTCTAGCTTACGCGTCTCCTGTTACGGATACAGGATACCTGTATCCGTAACAGGGACAGCCTAAGAACCCTTTTAGGTTCTAGATAGTACCTTTTTTTTAAAGAGTGTACAAATGTAAAACAAGTAGGGGTCTAACACCCTTGAGGTTCTTGAGAGAGCAGCCAAGGAAGTGAGAGAAGGGAAGAAGTCTATTCGACTGAATGACACTGAAGAGGTACATTGACAAAAAAAGAAAACTAACATGTACCTGTGTGAAAGAGAGGCTATGATAGAGTAGCAGAGGCACTCAAGGTCTCATCTCATGGCATGGAGTCTGAGCTTGCTAAACATATCAAGAATCTCACAGACCAGTTTCATGGGCTTAGTAGCCACAATTGCAGAGAACTTGCCTCCCAGACAACTGGTCAAGAAATGGACGGGTAAGTAATATCTTTATCTGAATGTAGGCTTACATTTAAGATATACATTAAATAAACTTTGACCAATCAGCATGAATTAAACTTTGACCTACCTGCACCTTCACCCCCCACTGACCAAAATAGGGGAGGGTTGTCCAAAATGTTTTGGCTTTGGGGAGGGTTGTTTGGTTTTTTATTGGGCACAGGGGAGGGTTTACATTTGCCCTTTTGCAGGTTTTACTATATAATTTATTCCATATAGCCACATTTCCTCATCTGCTTGCATGTGCCTCCTCTATCAAGGTGTTTTGGTACTTCCTTTATGTACTATGCTTTTCTGCATGCTTACTATACCCCAGGTCAATATAGTCTACCAGTCTGTCTATCCTGCAATACATTAGGTCATAGACTGATCAGGTGAATCCAGGTGAAAGCTATGATCCCTTATTGATGTCAGATGTTACATCCACTTCAATCAGTGTAGATGAAGGGGAGGAGACAGGTTAAATAAGTATTTTTAAGGGTATGGTAGTAGGTTCCAGGCACACCGGTTTGAGTGTGTCAAGAACTGCAACGCTGCTGGGTTTTTCAAGCTCAACAGTATTCCATGTGTATCAAGAATGGTCCACCACCCAAAGCACATCCAGCCAACTTGACACAACTGTGGGAAGCATTGGAGTCAACATGGCCCAGCTTCCCTGTGGAATGCTTTCGACACCTTGTAGAGTCCATGCCCCACCATTCATAGTGACAACAGTGGTAGGTAGATCATTTGTCCAGATCTGCAATAGGTTAACTAGAAATCATACCAAACATGAAATCATTCAAAGCTTCTCCAATTTTCTATATAAATCCACAAGGACATAGAGTAATAGCCGATAGGCAGTGGAGAGGCCAGGTACGTCATTGCGCATGAAAGAACAGAAAAGACATGAGACACGCAGCTTAAAAAGCTCCCCTATTGATCTTGTTTAGGGACAATACAATTACCTAGACTAGAGTACAACACCACAATGCAATTAATAATTTCATTATTGTTTTCAAGTGTGTGTGTATGTGTGTTTGTGTGTGATAGAGTGTGTGTATGCCATTACAATTTCCTGCCCTATGATTGACTCAAATGTCAACCACCCATCCTGTTCCTCTCAGCTTGCTGTAAGCACACACATTCACACATACAATACATACTTTGAGCACACACACAAACATGAACACACACACATGCCCAAAACACATACATACAAAGAGATGAAGACCCTCACACCTACCCACCCTTACCCACACAGAACAACACCTTCACAACCCACCACCCACTGCAATCTACAACTTCATCAAAGACAAAAAGCATGTATACAACTATACTACCTTTCATGGAACTGCTAGTTGTACTACACTCTGAGCAGCTCAGGATAATGAATAAGTAATGCATGGATGCTGGAAGCTGTGGGGAAGCACATGGTAAACAGGGACTTTTACTGTCAGAATGTGCACATCCAGCACAGCGGAGGCCTGACAAGTCCAGACGGAGCTCCCGTGGCCTGGGGGGGAGTGGGGCCAGGGGAAGACTGCGTGGCTGACTGGCTGGGTGGCTGGCTGGCTGACTGGCTGGGTGGCTGGGTGGTTGGGTGGCTGGGTGGCTGGGTGATTGGCTGGGTGGCTGGGTGGCTGGGTGGCTGACTGGCTGGGTGGGTGGCTGGGTGGCTGGGTGGTTGGGTGGCTGGGTGGCTGGCTGGGTGGCTGGGTGGCTGGGTGGTTGGCTGGGTGGCTGGCTGGGTGGTTGGCTGGGTGGCTGGCTGGGTGGCTGGGTAGTTGGCTGGGTGGCTGGGTAGTTGGCTGGGTGGCTGGGTGGTTGGCTGGGTGGTTGGCTGGGTGGTTTGCTGGGTGGCTGGCTGGGTGGCTGGGTAGTTGGCTGGGTGGCTGGGTAGTTGGCTGGGTGGCTGGGTGGTTGGCTGGGTGGTTGGCTGGGTGGCTGGCTGGCAGCTCTGGAGCTCAGAACAGAACAGAGGCATGGCAGCCAGAGAGGCAGGGCCAGAACTAACACATTCATTCACATGTGAATAATAAGGAGATTTATATCTATAGGTGGAGAGGTGGAGAGGAAGAGAGAGAGAAAGAGAGAGAGAGAAAGAGAAAAAGGTAGAATTAAGGAGAGAGAGACTTTACATGCCTACAGGGGGACAGGAGGATCTGCAAGCTAATGTGCTGGCATGCAAACACAATTACCATGCAGACAGAGGAGGGGTGTGTGTATGTTTCAGTGAATGTGTGTGTGTGTGTGCATGTGTGTGTTCCAGTGTGTGAATGTGTGTGTTTTCCAGCATATGTGTGTGTATGTGTGTGTGTGCATGTATGTTTGTGTGAGTAAAAGTGCATTATCATATGCGAAATGAGTATGTGTTTGCATGTGTGAGTGTTGATGAATGTGAGAGTGCTAGTTGATGTGTGATTGTTGGCATGTGTGAGTGAGGGTGAGTGATGTATCAGTTGGAGCAGTGGTTGATGCTTTGATGCTGTTGTTTGATGCAGTGATGTCAAGTGTGGGCTGGGTCTGGACTGGACAAGAAACAGGCACCTGTGTGTGTGTGTGAGTGTGTGTGTGTGTGTGTGTGTGTGTGTGTGTGTATGTGTGTGTGTGTGTGTGTGTGTGTGTGTGTGTGTGTGTGTGTGTGTGTGTGTGTGTGTGTGTGTGTGTGTGTGTGTGTGTGTGTGTGTGTGTGTGTGTGTGTGTGTGTGTGTGTGTGTGTGTGTGTGTGTGTGTGTGTGTGTGCTAGTGTGTGTTTGTGTGCCTGTGTGTGTATTTGAGGCGTGCATGCATGGGTGCGTGCATGCATGTGTGTGAGTGTATTGGAAAAGGTTGGTGGTTGGTGTACTTAGTACAAAAAGGTAATGAAGCATTGAGAGCTGGGTGTCAGTTACCTCTGCAGCATACTAAGTTACATCCTTAAAAGCAGGCCATTAATATTCTGTACAGTTTGACAGGGTCCATATATTACTCTCACTTTCATTCTACTGGACTGTGTTTTAGCAATGGGTGCTGTAGATGTAGTGAGAAGAAAACCAAGGGTGTTGTTTCTTGTTTCTCTGTGTGTGTGTGTGTGTGTGTGTGTGTGTGTGTGTGTGTGTGTGTGTGTGTGTGTGTGTGTGTGTGTGTGTGTGTGTGTGTGTGTGTGTGTGTGTGTGTGTGTGTTTATGCGTGTAGGTAGGGTCGGGGGGTGTAGTCATAATGTCCTCAGTCTCCTCAGTTTGAGACTCAAGATTTTTTTTATTCCAAAAAATAAATTAGTGTGCTGTATGAATGAAATGAATGAATGAAATGAATGAATTACATTTTATTTTTTGTGTCAAATCGCTAGTTGGCAACCCATCCCTTATGGGATTAATTGACACATAAACAAACATTACAATAATTCACTGAGATAACTGTATGTGAATGCTTCATTGGATGGGTGAGTGTGAGTGTGTTGTACCTGAGCACATGTTAGCGAGAGAAAAGTTCAGAAGACTAAGTGTGTCATGCAGCAGTAGATTAGTACCCCCATTAGCATCAGTGGCTGGCCTGTGTTTGGACTGGCTATAAACACAGCCAGGGTGATAGTCCCAGCCACACTCTGTCTCCATCCCAGCCAGGTCACCCGTGGTACAAGTCAGTATTCTACGTCCATCCATGTCTGAGGACATCAGAAGATGACGTGGTAAGTGGCCACTAGGGGCAACAGTGAGCGCTGTTACCTTCAAGTAGGTTTCAGTTTTGTTAGGACAATGGGGATGGCAGATTGGTGTAAGCATCTGCCTCTGGTACCAAAGGACGCATGTTTGAATCCAGCAATATAATGAGATTTTTGTTTTAAGCCTATCCCAAACCTTAATCCTTACCTTAACTATTTGGAGTTAATGCCTAACCGTAAGAATTCGGAGTAAATACCTAAACTTAAATCTAACCTTAAAAATTTGGAGTTAATGCCTAAACTTAACCTTAAACACTTCAAAATTTGACGTTTGGAATAACTTCGAAATTTGACGTTTGAGAAACATGGATGAACATCTAATTCTGACGTGTGACTGTGACAGCTTGTTACTCCATCCACCACTACCCTCTGATAACACACACGCACAATTGCATGCACACAGAAATACACAGAAACACACACTGCTAAATGACATAAATGTAATGTAAATGTATGACTCAGTGAGTACATCTCCTTGGCCTGGTGATGCCCATTCATACTTCTCCTCTGTCATCCAGTGACATTTGTCTGTCTCTGAAGAGCTTGGCGTCTTCTAGGAGAACCCTGGTTTCATCCCAAATGGCAATCTTTTCCCTATAGTGCATTACTTTTGACTTTGATCACAGCCCTATGTGCCCTGGTCAAAAGTTGTGCACTATATGGGGAATAGGGTGCCATTTGGGAAATACTCTGATGACTCGTCTCCTCAATGCCCTCTCATGCCCTCACTCACTTCCTGTACAAGCTGTGGCTGGTCTCTCTCTCTCTGACCTACCACACCCCACTCTTTCTCTTTCTCTTTCTCTCTCTCTCTCTCTCTGTCTCTCTCTCTCTCTCTCTCTCTCTCTCTCTACCCCTCTCTCTCTCTCTCTCTTACCCTCCTCTCTCTCTCTCTCTCTCTCTCTCTCTTACCTCTCTCTCTCTCTCTCTCTCTCTCTCTCTCGCTCTCTCTCTCTCATACCGCTCCCCTGTCTTTCTATATACAGTTGAAGTCGGAAGTTTACATACACCTTAGCCAAATACATTTAAACTCAGTTTTTCACAATTCCTGACATTTAATCCTAGTAAAAATTCCCTGTCTTAGGTCAGTTAGGATAACCACTTTATTTTAAGAATGTGAAATGTCAGAATAATAGTAGAGAGAATGATATATTTCAGCTTTTATTTCTTTCATCACATTCCCAGTGTGTCAGAAGTTTACATACACTCAATTAGTATTTGGTAGCATTGCCTTTAAATTGTTTAACTTGGGTCAAACATTTTGGGTAGCCTTCCACAAGCTTCCCACAATAAGTTGGGTGAATTTTGGCCCATTCCTCCTAACAGAGCTGGTGTAACTGCGTCAGGATTGTAGGCCTCCTTGGTCGCACACGCTTTTTCAGTTCTGCCCACAAATGTTCTATAGGCTTGAGGTCAGGGCTTTGTGATGGCCACTTCAATACCTTGACTTTGTTGTCCTTAAGCCATTTTGCCACAACTTTGGAAGTATGCTTGGGGTCATTGTCCATTTGGAAGATCCATTTGCGACCAAGCTTGAACTTCCTGACTGATGTCTTGAGATGTTGCTTCAATATATCCACATAATTTTCCTTCCTCATGATGCCATCTATTTTGTGAAGCGCACCAGTCCCTCCTGCAGCAAAGCACCCACACAGCATGATGCTGCCACCCCCATGCTTCACGGTTGGGATGGTGTTCTTCGGCTTGCAAGCAACCCCCTTTTTCCTCCAAACATAATGATGGTCATTATGGCCAAACAGTTCTATTTTTGTTTCATCAGACCAGAGGACGTTTCTCCAAAAAGTACGGTCTTTGTCCCCATGTGCAGTTGCAAACCATAGTCTGACTTTTTTATGGTGGTTTTGGAGCAGTGGCTTCTTCCTTGCTGAGCAGCCTTTCAGGTTATGTCGATGTAGGACTTGTTTTACTGTGGATATAGATACTTTTGTACCCGTTTCCTCCAGCATCTTCACAAGGTCATTTGCTGTTGTTCTGGGATTGATTTGCACTAAAGTACGTTCATCTCTAGGAGACAGAACGCGTCTTCTTCCTGAGCGGTATGACAGCTGCGTGGTCCCATGGTGTTTATACTTGCATACTATTGTTTGTACAGATGAATGTGGTACATTCAGGCGTTTGGAAATTGCTCCCAAGGATGACCCAGACTTGTTGAGGTCTACCATTTTTTTACTGAGGTCTTGGCTGATTTATTTTGATTTTCCCATGATGTCAAGCAAAGAGGCACTGAGTTTTTTATTTTTATTATTTTTTTATTTATTTTTTATTTCACCTTTATTTAACCAGGTAAGCCAGTTGAGAACAGGTTCTCATTTACAACTGCGACCTGGCCAAGATAAAGCAAAGTAGTGCAATAAAAACAACACAGAGTTACATATGGGGTAAAAAAAACATAAAGTCAGAAATACAACAGAAAATATATATACAGTGTGTGCAAATGTAGCAAGTTATGGAGGTAAGGCAATAAATAGGCTATAGTGCAGAATAATTACAATAGTATTAACACTGGAATGCTAGATGTGCAAGAGATTATGTGCAAATAGAGATACTGGGGTGCAAAATAGCAAAATAAATAACAATATAGGGATGAGGTAGTTGGGTGGGCTAATTTCAGATGGGCTGTGTACAGGTGCAGTGATCGGTAAGGTGCTCTGACAACTGATGCTTAAAGTTATTGAGGGAGATAAGAGTCTCCAGCTTCAGAGATTTTTGCAATTCGTTCCAGTCATTGGCAGCAGAGAACTGGAAGGAATGGCGGCCAAAGGAGGTGTTGGCTTTGGGAATGACCAGTGAGATATACCTGCTGGAGCGCAGACTACGGGTGGGTGCTGCTAAGGTGACCAATGAGCTAAGATAAGGCGGGATTTGCCTAGCAGTGATTTATAGATGGCCTGGAGCCAGTGGGTTTGACGACGAACATGTAGTGAGGACCAGCCAACAAGAGCGTACAGGTCACAGTGGTGGGTAGTGTATGGGGCTTTGGAGACAAAACGGATGGCACTGTGATAGACTACATCCAATTTGCTGAGTAGAGTGTTGGAGGCTATTTTGTAAATGACATCGCCGAAGTCAAGGATCGGTAGGATAGTCAGTTTTACGAGGGCATGTTTGGCAGCATGAGTGAAGGAGGCTTTGTTGCGAAATAGGAAGCCGATTCTAGATTTAACTTTGGATTGGAGATTCTTTATGTGAGTCTGGAAGTTGAGTTTACAGTCTAACCAGACACCTAGATATTTGTAGTTGTCCACATACTCTAGGTCAGACCCGTCGAGAGTGGTGATTCTAGTCGGGTGGGCGGGTGCTAGCAGCGTTCGATTGAAAAGCATGCATTTAGTTTTACTAGTGTTTAAGAGCAGTTGAAGGCTACTGAAGGATTGTTGTATGGCATTGAAGCTCGTTTGGAGGATCACCACCTCAAGCTGAACCTCGGCAAGACGGAGCTGCTCTTCCTCCCGGGGAAGGACTGCCCGTTCCATGATCTCGTCATCACGGTTGACAACTCCGTTGTGTCCTCCTCCCAGAGTGCAAAAAGCCTTGGCGTGACCCTGGACAACACCCTGTCATTCTCCGCTAACATCAAGGCGGTGACCCGATCCTGTAGGTTCATGCTCTACAACATTCAGAGAGTACGACCCTGCCTTACACAGGAAGCGGCACAGGTCCTAATCCAGGCACTTGTCATCTCCCGTCTGGATTACTGCAACTCGCTGTTGGCTGGGCTCCCTGCCTGTGCCATTAAACCCCTACAACTCATCCAGAATGCCGCAGCCCGTCTGGTGTTCAACCTTCCCAAGTTCTCCCACGTCACCCTGCTCCTCCGCACACTCCACTGGCTTCCAGTTGAAGCTCGCATCTGCTACAAGACCATGGTGCTTGCCTACGGAGCTGCGAGGGGAACGGCACCTCCATACCTTCAGGCTCTGATCAGTCCCTACACCCAAACGAGGGCATTGCGTTCATCCACCTCTAGCCTGCTGGCCCCCCTACCTCTGCGGAAGCACAGTTCCCGCTCAGCCCAGTCAAAACTGTTCGCTGCTCTGGCACCCCAATGGTGGAACAACTCCCTCACGACGCCAGGACAGGGGAGTCACTCACCACCTTCCGGAGACACTTGAAACCCCACCTCTTTAAGGAATACCTGGGATAGGATAAAGTAATCCTTCTACCCCCCCTTACCCCACCCCCCCAAAAAATAAAATAAAGTAAAGTGGTTATCCCACTGGCTATAAGGTGAATGCACCAATTTGTAAGTCGCTCTGGATAAGAGCGTCTGCTAAATGACATAAATGTAAATGTAAAAAAATCCAAATATATTTATATTTGAGATTCTTCAAATAGCCACCTTTTGCCTTGATGACAGCTTTGCACACTCTTGGCATTCTCTCAACCAGTTCCCACATATGCTGAGCACTTGTTGGCTGCTTTTCCTTCACTCTGCGGTCCGACTCATCCCAAACCATCTCAATTGGGATGAGGTCGGGGGATTGTGGAGGCCAGGTCATCTGATGCAGCATTCCATCACTCTCTTTCTTGGTAAAATAGCCCTTACACAGCCTGGAGGTGTGTTGGGTCATTGTCCTGTTGAAAAACAAATGATAGTCCCACTAAGCCCAAACCAGATGGGATTGTGTATCGCTGTAGAATGCTGTGGTAGCCATGCTGGTTAAGTGTGCCTTGAATTCAAAATAAATCACAGACAGTGTCACCAGCAAAGCACCCCCACATCATAACACCTCCTCCTCCATACACATGCGGAGATCATCCGTTCACCTACACCGCATCTCACAAAGACACGGCGGTTGGAACCAAAAATCTCAAATTTGGACTCGTCAGACCAAAGGACAGGTTTCCACCGGTCTAAGGTCCATTGCTTGTGTTTCTTGTCCCAAGCAGGTCTCTTATTATTATTGGTGTCCTTTAGTAGTGGTTTCTTTGCAGCAATTCGACCATGAAGGCATGATTCACGTAGTCCCCTTTGAACAGTTGATGTTGAGATGTGTCTCTTACTTGAACTCTGTGAAGCATTTATTTGGGCTGCAATTTCTGAGGCTGGTAACTCTAATGAACTTATCCTATGCAGCAGAGGTAACTCTGGGTCTTCCATTCCTGTGGCGGTCCTCATGAGATTCAGTTTCATCATAGCGCTTGATGGTTTTTGCGACTGCACTTGAAGAAACTTTCAAAGTTCTTGAAATGTTCCGTGTTGACCGTCATGTCTTAAAGTAATGATGGACTGTCATTTCTCTTTGCTTATTTGAGCTGTTCTTGCCATAATATGGACTTGGTCTTTTACCAAATAGGGCTATCTTCTGTATACAACCCCTACCTTGTCACAACACAACTGATTGGCTCAAACGCATTAAGAAGGAAATACATTCCACAAATGAACTTTTAAGAAGGCACACCTGTTAATTGAAATATATTCCAGGTGACTACCTCATGAAGCTGGTTGAGAGAATGCCAAGCGTGTGCAAAGATGTCATCAAGGCAAAGGGTGGCTATTTAAAGAATCTCAAATATAAAATATATTTTGATTTGTTTAACACTTTTTTGCTTATTACATGATTCCATAAGTGTTATTTCATAGTTTTGATGTCTTCACT
Organism: Coregonus clupeaformis; assembly: GCF_020615455.1. Lineage (NCBI taxonomy): Eukaryota > Metazoa > Chordata > Actinopteri > Salmoniformes > Salmonidae > Coregonus > Coregonus clupeaformis. The sequence continues at coordinate 6,346,814 of NC_059196.1, forward strand.
ATTATTCTACAATGTAGAAAATAGTAAAAAATTATGAAAAACCCTGGAATGAGTAGGTGTGTCCAAACTTTTGTCTGGCACTGTATGTATATATTTATCTCATTCCCTCCCTCTATCACTCTCTCTCTTATTCCCTCTCTCCCTCTGGGCACACGAATACTATCTCGTTCCCAGGATCACATGGCCCAGTCTTGCTCAACAGAACTTTCAAATGAACAACAGATAATCTCCAGCTACAGTACATAGCCAGGGTTCCAAAGCCCCTGATGCTGATGACTCCTCAGCAGGTAGCTACCCACACTTGGCCAACTGTTCTGACTAACCAGATAACCAGCCAAGAGTGGATTTTCAGCTTTTCTGTAATGTGTTGAGAATGTAGATCAGGCTGAGAGTGGGACGAGGCAAAAGGGAGTTGGTTCTTTGGTTATTCAAGAATAAAGATGGGTGTGTGTGTGAACTTGATTTCCTTTTCCCACTAATGTTTATGGTGGGACTTGTAGGTGAGTGCAGAAAAGTACAATGTTCAGGGCCTAGGGAGGTGTCAGAGAAGCGCAGGACAACAAATGTCTTAGTTTGCCATTTATTTTTAGCACCAGGTGAAGGAATACGTTTTCCAATTTTTTTTACAGTAAAAATCATTAAAAAAAAAAAGAATTTTAAACAATAAAGACAGACTTGACCCAGTCAGGCTGAAAACATTCATAGTTTACCCAACATAAAGGATTCTAGCTCAAACCAGCTTTGAGTTGGGACAGAGTTTCAACAGCATTGCTGTCACAGTGCGATGTCGGTGCGGAGCCGCTTCGTCACACATCAGAGAGGACACATTATCAAACGTAAAACTATGCACATTACTTTATAATTACTGTATAATTGTGGATGTATATGCTTATAACATCTTATATAATGTTACAACCCAAATAATGAGCTCATAGGAAATCTGTGACCCCTGATGTGAAAGGAAATTTGCAAGGGACAGCGATAAAGTGTACTAGGCATTGGTGTGAACCAAAGTTCCTTGTGTATTTAGGGGAGTGTGTGTGTGTGTGCATGTCATCTCCAGCCTCCTGCCCCAGTTTGCTGGCAGCGGCCCCACTGTCTGTGCTAAAAGTCACGTCGGGAGGAGAGAGAGAGAGGGAGAAATGGAGAGAAACGGGGGAGGAAGGAGGAGGGGGTGTAGGGGGCACAAGGAGCAGGACACAGGAAGTGAAGAAAGATGAAGAGCAGGGAGACAATGAGATGTACAAGGGGTTCTGAACTGGAGGGGGGAAAAGAGGAAAAGCAAGCAGAGAGAGGAGAGAAGGAATGTGGGAAGAGAAGGAGTGGGCCTGGAGAGAGGAGAGACAGAGAGAGGGTGTGTGCATCTGGCACTAGGAGGCAGGGAGAGATAACGTGGGCCAGGCTGGCCGGACGTGTGTGTTTGTGTTTGACTGAAGACGGATGTGAGACACAGAGACCCCTCACTGGCTCAGCTCTTATACTGGAACCCTGCCATACAGAGATGGACATGGACAGACACACACACTCTGGACACAGATACACACACGCGCACACACAAGACTCTGATACACACACAGACGCACACACACTCCACAATACACACAAAAACTCTCCCTCTATGCTCTCAAATGCAAATACCTTCATGCATGTACACAGACACGCATACACACACTGTGCACAATCAACTCTGAGATTTCTCACAAACAAATGCAAAAGTATGCATATGCAAACCAAATTATATATAGAGATATAAAGAAAGAAATGAGAGCGATGTGGGGGCGAAGAGCGATGTACCTGGACTCTGGAAAGCTGGCTGGACAGAGGAGAGGAGAGCAGGAACTAATGAGGGCTGCCAGTGAAGCTTTCCACACAACCTCCAATGATAACAGATGTCTGTCTTTACCAAGATGCTCCAGGAAAATGACGCTGCTCAAGGTTACAGCAGCATCCCAAAACAGGATGAACCCACATCACCCCAAGACTCCTGTTTGTGTGCTACTGTACACCACCCTAGGTAGTGCACCAGTAAAACACCACAAGGTTAGGCCTGATAGCTGATGTGTGAGGTGTTAGGCTAGCTCAGGGCTTATGTAAGTGCAGGTCATTCAGTATAGATAGAGTTGGACAAGCCTGATGTAAACGTGTGTGTTGACAGGCACTGATATCCTGTCCAAAAGAGTCGCATGCTTGGTCTCAATGGCATATTTCTGCCCTCATAACGTCAGCGTCACCTCGCGGCCCCCGCCCGCCAGCCCGCCGTCTGAGAATTCCTTTCCTCCGCTCCCAGAGTCACTTCCTGTGCTGTGTAGCAGTGTCCCCATCGCCAAGGAAACAGTGCAGCGCAGCGCGGAGAGGAGCAGCCTAATGCTCCGCTCTTCCTTATGGGACTCCAGAGGACTAGGGAATACAGATGAACGTGTACACACAAAGTCGCGTACGAACATACACACATGTACACACACACACACACACTCTGCGTGGGTGGAGGCAGCGTGTCCCATAATGGCACAGGGAGTGTGTGTTGAGGGAGGGGGAGGCCGGGGGAGGCCGGGGGGGTCCATTGTTTTCAGTCTGGAAGGCATGACACTGGGGGCGGGAGGGTGAGGCCGGGGGAGGCCGGGGGAGGGACCTGGAAGGCATGACGCTGGGGGTGGGAGGGGGAGGCCGGGGGGAGGCCGGGGGAGGGACCTGGGGGGTCCATTGTTTTCAGTCTGGAAGGCATGACGCTGGGGGCGGGAGGGGAAGGTGAGGGGAGAGTCAAGGAAGGCTAAATTTAGAACACCGTAGTCCAGATATTCCAAATATTCTTAAGCATATTCGGAAACTCACGTATACATTACCGCATGCGTGTATGGGTGGAATAAATGAACTAATAATAGGAACTAAGCTAATGTAGACGACAACTTCCATTTTTCACTGTAAGACAGGGAGTCTCCTTTTTCAAAACTTAACAGACAGGTGTCAAGTGGTCTGGCTATGTCAATTATTGCAACAGGTTAATGGGAAATAAGTGAAACAAGTGAATGGGTAGTTCCTACACATCTGTAAGATAATGGAGTAGACAGTCCTCGTTGTACAGTAACAGTTGCTCTCAGGCAGTCAAGTGGCAGTGAAGGGGTTAAGTCTGCCCCTGAAGAGTCGGCATGTCTTGAGCTGCTTCCTGCGGGCTGCCCAGCCAGTGGCCACACACACACACACACGCACGCACAGGCACACGCACACGCGCACACACGCACACACGCACACACGCACACACACACACACACACACACACACACACACACACACACACACAGACAGACAGCTGACCTTCACTTCCTGTCAGACAGCGACACCCCCTCGGTGAGGGAGAGATCTGTCTCCACTACGTCCCCTGCAGTGCCCCCCCCCACACAACCCCATCACACACTCACACACTCACACACACACACACACACACACACACACACACACACACACACACACACACACACATACACACACACAAACACTCACACACACTCACACATTCACACACACACACAGTGATCACACACAGTGCTCAGTAGGGTCCCAGCCAGGAAAAAGGACAGTCTTCTCAACAGGTGCTCTGCTGGGCTTATGTAACACATCATAGCCTGAAGTATACAAACACTATGATGCCACATTCTACTGATACTGTAGCCTACCTAAACTAGACTGGTCATTAATGTACTGAGCCAGTCTATTCTACTGTGTTCAGCTTTGTTATCATTTTCCTCCAGTCCTGTCAGTGTGTGTACAGTGTTTGTGTCTGGTTTTTCCATCATGGTTTTCCAGTGGCGTGTCCCAATGCTAGCCTGTGGCGTGCTGTGGTGTGGCGTAGCTACGTGTGGAGTGTGGGGCTGTGGTGTGTGGCGAGGCAAGTTTCCCCTCATAGCTGGGGCCTGATATCAGTCTCTATGTGGGGCCTGGGGGACCCAGGGGGGCCAGGAGGGGGGACCCGAGGGGGGGGGGCAGCGGGCCGGAACAGAGCTGGGGACAGGAGGAGATGAGGAGGGGAAGGGAGGAGGAGGGCCGTGAGGGGGACCTTATCAGAGAGAGAGAGTTCAGTGGACGTCAACTGTTACGAACCGTTGTGCGACACTGACAGCAATGGCACTGGATTTGCTATAGTACCATTTTCAATGGAAGCCTGGTTCCACCCCTCACTAAACCACCCGCTTTGTAATGACTGGTTGTAAAATGTAAAAGGCCCATAAACCAGTAATGAGCAGAAGCTGAAATACTCTACATTGGATGCTGTACAGTCTGGAAGGTAGCAAAGTGTCATGCTCTGTTGCCATATTGCCCTCATAGTACAGTACCTCTGCTACTCCAAGTCAATTATCAGCCTCTGATCTGTAATTATCAGCAATTATCTTCCTACCACCACACCTTTTCTCACTTCTACCTCTCCTGCCCTCACACTAGCGTCCCCTTTTTGTGCTTAGGCCTACCCCACTCCCTCTCCTGTGATTCCACTAAGAGTGTTTAAAGTCCCGACATATTATTAACACTCATATTAAACAGCGAGGGGTACTACCCTGTACCAACAGAGCTCTTGGAAAGCACTTCACTAACAGATGTGAAGTCACAGCTGTCTCTGCCAACCAAGTGGCACACTTCTAAACATAACCTATACCCATAGGAGAGGTTGGTCACTCTACCTGGAATACATTACCCATAACACCTTGTAAGAGATGTCATAGCAAAGACTTCATGCCTAATGTAACTGACCATTATACAAATCCAGCACTGATTACTGAACAACACAACCTTGATGTGATAGAGTACATGATGGTAAGCTGCTTTAGGGAGTAAATAACCATTTAAATGGTTTTACTTCTTAACAAGAGTCTGATTCCTCTTAGGCTTTATATCAGTGTGTGATCTCTGCTACACTATATATACAAAAGTATGTGGACACCCCTTGAAATTAGTGGATTCTGCTATTTCAGCCACACCTGTTGATGACAGGTGTATAAAATCAAGCACACAGCCATACAATCTCCATAGACAAACATTGGCAGTAGATTGACCTTACTGAAGAGCTCAGTGACTTTCAACGTGGCACAGTCATAGGATGCCACCTTTCCAACAAGTCAGTTCATCAAATGTATGCCCTGCTAGAGCTGCCCCGGACAACTGTAAGTGCTGTTATTGTGCAGTGGAAACATCTAGGAGCGCGTAAAAATAGTCTGTCCTCGGTTGCAACACTCACTACTGAGTTCCAAACTGCCTCTGGAAGCAACGTCAGCACAATAACTGTTAGTCGGGAGCTTCATGAAATGGGTTTCCATGGCCGAGCAGCCGCACACAAGCCTAAGATCACCATGCACAATGCCAAGCGTCGGCTGGTGTGGTGTAAAGCTCCCCGCCATTGGACACTGGAGCAGTGGAAACACGTTCTCTGGAGTGATGAATCACGCTTCACCATCTGGCAGTCCAATGGATGAATCTGAGTTTGGCGGATGCCAGGAGAACGCTACCTGCCCGAATGTATAGCGCCAACTGTAAAGTTTGGTGGAGGAGGAATAATGGTCTGGGGCTGTTTTTCATAGTTCAGGCTAGGCCCCTTAGTTCCAGTGAAGGGAAACGCTACAGCATGCAATGACATTCTAGATGAATCTGTGCTTCCAACTTTGTGGTAACAGTTTGGGGAAGGCCCTTTCCTGTTTCAGCATGACAATGCCCCCGTGCACAAAGTGAGGTCCATACAGAAATCGTTTGTCAAGATCGGTGTGGAAGAGCTTGACTGGCCTGCGCAGAGCCCTGACCTCAACCCCATCGAACACCTTTGGGATGAATTGGAACACCGACTGCGAGCCAGGCCTAATCACCCAACATCAGTGCCAGACCTCACTAGTGCTCTTGTGGCTGAATGGCAACAAGTCCCTGCAGCAATGTTCCAACATCTAGTGGAAAGCCTTCCCAGAAGAGTGCAGGCTGTTATAGCAGCAAAGGGAGGACCAACTCCATATTAATGCCCATGATTTTGGAATGAGATGTTCGACGAGCAGGTGTGAACATACTTTTGGTCATGTAGTGTATCTTCTTGACTAATTTTTCCTCTCAAACACACATTCTCTGTAACAACTTGGCTCCACTTCATGTATTGGGCCCCACTGTTTTCATAATAATATTGTTCTATTGTCCAGTCCTCCCATTCTGCTGTCTATTTTTACCACTGCTCATATGAATCAGCTAATAGGGGCTATTGTTTATGTCTATTCTCTTAACATAACACCAGCAACCACAGGTAGAGTGTGAATGGGACTCCATGTTAACGATGACACATGGTCCTCGCCTCACTGTGTGTGTATAATTAGAACCAAATGGTGGATAGTGTATGTGTGTTTGTGTTTGTGTGTGTGTGTTTGTGTGTGTGAGGTGAGCACATGGTTTCTCTCCCCCATGTCACACCCTGGCTCTGGGGACTATTTTGAGCCAGGGTGTGTAGTTTCTATGTGGTTGTGTTTCTATGTCGTGTTCTAGTATTGTATTTCTAGGTTGGCCAGTGTGGTTCTCAATCAGAGGCAACGAGTGTCAGCTGTGGCTGGTTGTCTCTGATTGGGAACCACATTTAAACAGTCTGTTTTCCCATAGTGTTTGTGGGATCTTGTTTCCGTTTGGTTTGTTCCTTGTTGGTTGTGTTAAATCGTAGACGTCACGTTATCGTTTGTTGTTTTGTTGTTCATATTATCACTGAAGATAATAAAGTTTAAGTATGTTTGCAACTAACGCTGCGCATTGGTCTACTCCGTCTAACGATCATGACACCCCATGCATCTCTAATCAGACAGTCCCCAGGAGTATGATGTGAGAGGGGTCTAACTGCATTGAGTCACTAAGCTACATCATAAATCAGCTCTGCCCTTGGAAAGGCCTGCACACGCAACACAAGCTAGGCTAACACGCTAATGTACCATAGGTACTGAGTATGTAACTGTAACATTCCTCAGTTCTGTTGACATACTGTAGGGCAGTGGTGTCAAACCTATTTTGCCGTGCATTCAGTCTTCACCATTGTTTTTGTAATATTCAATGCTCACGGACTGTCTGCTATTGTTTCTGTGATGGTCAGAGTGAAGTGACTGTATAAACGTAGCTCCATTATCATTTATACACAGTCCAACTGACAATCTCTTAGAAAAAAATATAAACTACTGGAACCAAGACTGAAATAACTGATATTGGCACAAGATGGAGGGAATGTTGGAACATAAATAGCGAAATTACAGTTAACGAAAATTTACTCTTAATCAAGTATAAACTAATGTATAGAATGTACAGTGGGGGAAAAAAGTATTTAGTCAGCCACCAATTGTGCAAGTTCTCCCACTTAAAAAGATGAGAGAGGCCTGTAATTTTCATCATAGGTACACGTCAACTATGACAGACAAATTGAAAAAAAAAAATCCAGAAAATCACATTGTAGGATTTTTAATGAATTTATTTGCAAATTATAGTGGAAAATAAGTATTTGGTCACCTACAAACAAGCAAGATTTCTGGCTCTCACAGACCTGTAACTTCTTCTTTAAGAGGCTCCTCTGTCCTCCACTCGTTACCTGTATTAATGGCACCTGTTTGAACTTGTTATCAGTATAAAAGACACCTGTCCACAACCTCAAACAGTCACACTCCAAACTTCACTATGGCCAAGACCAAAGAGCTGTCAAAGGACACCAGAAACAAAATTGTAGACCTGCACCAGGCTGGGAAGACTGAATCTGCAATAGGTAAGCAGCTTGGTTTGAAGAAATCATCTGTGGGAGCAATTATGAGGAAATGGAAGACATACAAGACCACTGATAATCTCCCTCAATCTGGGGCTCCACGCAAGATCTCACCCCGTGGGGTCAAAATGATCACAAGAACGGTGAGCAAAAATCCCAGAACCACATGGGGGGACCTAGTGAATGACCTGCAAAGAGCTGGGACCAAAGTAACAAAGCCTACAATCAGTAACACACTACGCCGCCAGGGACTCAAATCCTGCAGTGCCAGACGTGTCCCCCTGCTTAAGCCAGTACATGTCCAGGCCCATCTGAAGTTTGCTAGAGTGCATTTGGATGATCCAGAAGAGGATTGGGAGAATGTCATATGGTCAGATGAAACCAAAATATAACTTTTTGGTAAAAACTCAACTCGTCGTGTTTGGAGGACAAAGAATGCTGAGTTGCATCCAAAGAACACCATACTTACTGTGAAGCATGGGGGTGGAAGCATCATGCTTTGGGGCTGTTTTTCTGCAAAGGGACCAGGACGACTGATCCGTGTAAAGGAAAGAATGAATGGGGCCATGTATCGTGATATTTTGAGTGAAAACCTCCTTCCATCAGCAAGGGCATTGAAGATGAAACGTGGCTGGGTCTTTCAGCATGACAATGATCCCAAACACACCGCCCGGGCAATGAAGGAGTGGCTTCGTAAGAAGCATTTCAAGGTCCTGGAGTGGCCTAGCCAGTCTCCAGATCTCAACCCCATAGAAAATCTTTGGAGGGAGTTGAAAGTCCGTGTTGCCCAGCAACCCCAAAACATCACTGCTCTAGAGGAGATCTGCATGGAGGAATGGGCCAAAATACCAGCAACAGTGTGTGAAAACCTTGTGAAGACTTACAGAAAACGTTTGACCTTTGTCATTGCCAACAAAGGGTATATAACAAAGTATTGAGAAACTTTTGTTATTGACCAAATACTTATTTTCCACCATAATTTGCAAATAAATTCATTAAAAATCCTACAATGTGATTTTCTGATTTTTTTTTCTCATTTTGTCTGTCATAGTTGACGTGTACCTATGATGAAAATTACAGGCCTCTCTCATCTTTTTAAGTGGGAGAACTTGCACAATTGGTGGCTGACTAAATACTTTTTTCCCCCACTGTATTACACAAGAGACAACATTCACAAATTCTACAGCACAACGGCAGAGTCATGTCTTAAGTGTAAAACGAACAATGACTCAATTATCCATGCCTTCTTGGAATGCTATAAATTCCAAAAGTAATGGGCAGAGTTAGAAAGTTGGCGGTCAGAAGTATTAGAATGTAAATGTACTTTTAATCCGTCTGTTTGCATATTTCAAGATATGTCATATGAGGGTGCAATGAGATACCCTATGGGTTGGACGATACTCTTCTCGTCAATTATTTTGAAAAAACGTATACGTAAAAGCTGGAAATCAACCAATCCTCCATCATTAACACAATGGAAAGGTCAAATGCTTCATTATCTAAATGTTGAAAGTACGTGGGCGACAGAGAAAAACAAAACGGTGTAGTTTGAGGCCATGTGGTGGAGAGTGATACGGGCGCTTGAGATGGGGGTGTGAGCAGGTGGATCTGGGCAGGGGTGATGTTGTGGATGTTTATGTGCAGAAATAAAATCATTAAAAATATATATATATAATTTGATTAAGATGGACTTTTCTCCCAGAAAAAAAGTAAATTTTCTATTAGCAATTCTGTATTTCTTTACTCTAACCACCCGTGGGCAATATTGAATTAGGCCATATGTTTGACATCCCTGATTTAGGACTAAGTGAGTTTAGGACTAAGTGAGTTTAGGACTAAGTGAGTTTAGGACTAAGTGAGTTTAGGACTAACCATTGGGCCGATGGCAATTCGAGCTCATGCTGAAAAGGCAGGATGGCAATATGAGTGTGTGGAGTGAGGATGGAATACTGTGGGTTATAATAGGTGAGGCTGGAATACTGTGGGTTATAATAGGTGAGGATGGAATACTGTGGGTTATAATAGGTGAGGATGGAATACTGTGGGTTATAATAGGTGAGGATGGAATACTGTGGGTTATAATAGGTGAGGATGGAATACTGTGGGTTATAATAGGTGAGGATGGAATACTGTGGGTTATAATAGGTGAGGATGGAATACTGTGGGTTATAATAGGTGAGGATGGAATACTGTGGGTTATAATAGGTGAGGATGGAATACTGTGGGTTATAATAGGTGAGGCTGGAAGACATCTGCCTTGATTCAGGTACAGTAGCCTACAGAAGGCCACATTTGGCTGGACTGGTCTGGACTGGGTGGTCCTTGACGACAAGGCCAGCTCCTGTTTATAAAAGATATGTCATATGCTTCCTTTCCTGGTCTGACCATGAGCCATCTCTCTTGTCTTCTCTCCATTCTCTCCATCTCTCTTGTCTTCTCTCCATTCTCTCCATCTCTCTCCACTGTTTGGTCCATCCCTCCCTTTCCCCATCCCTTTCCAGACCCCCTCTCTGTTTAAATGCTCAGTCCCCATAGGAGGCTGCCTCTCCCTCTCCTCCCTCTCTCTCTCCTCCCTTTCTCCCACATCTGGCTAGGCAGCTGTGGCTGGCTAGGGTTCAGTGAGGGAGGGGCGGGGCGGGGGTGAGGGGGAGTAGGGTTGAGGGATTGGGGGGGCTATCCATTGCTAATCCCAGTGCACTGTAAAAAAAAAAAAGATAATGGGTCAAGCTTTCTTGACACAAAAAAAGTGAACTGCACAAAAATGTAAAACCAACTCTCCTCAGTCTCTCTCCGCCTATATATCAAAGTGTCTCCCTGTGCAC
>NC_059196.1:6362373-6387373 GCF_020615455.1 Coregonus clupeaformis
GAACCCACCCTGTCCCCTGCTGGCCACTGTCCTTACCTAAACACACACAGGAACACACACACTGCAACACTTTCTCACACACCCACGCCCACCCACCCATGCACACTGTACAAACATTCTGGGAACTCTTACATTGGATTATGTTTCACCAACACACACATGCATCCGTGCACACACACACACTCAGAGCGCTAGTCCTTTCAAAAACACACACATCCTTTCACTTTCTTTGATGAAGGAGGAAATGCACACACTAAACACACAAACACATAATTGATCCCAAATCCCTGTTACAACTTTAGGATTTTCCTTTAGCCATAATTGAGACTTTAAGAACCAGACGTATCAAGTGGCTCCTCCTCTCTCTCTCTCTCTCTCTCTCTCTCTCTCTATTCAATTCAATTTAAGGGCTTTATTGGCATGGGAAACATATGTTTACATTGCCAAAGCAAGTGAAATAGATAATAAACAAAAGTGAAATAAACAATAACAAAATTAACAGAAATTACACTCACAAAAGTTCCAAAAGAATAAAGACATTTCAAATGTCAAATTATGTGCAAATAGTTAAAGTACAAAAGGGAAAATAAATAAACATAAATATGGGTTGTATTTACAATGTCTCTCTCTCTCTCTCTCGGCTCAGGCCCTACCTGATTGTCTACTTGTTTTCCCTGGCGGCTCCCTGCTTCCGTTCCCATGCCGGGAGGTGGGAGGAGGTGGGAGAGAGGAGGGAGGTTGGAAGAGGAGAGGAGGTGGGAGTGCGGCCCACGACACATACTTTCCACCCCTGGGCTGGGCTGGCGTGGTGGAGGGCTGGGGACCAGCAGCAAAGCAGAGGCTTCTCCTGTCCACTCAGGCCTTGCAGGAAACACTTCAGCTCTGCTGCCATCCACTCAGACCACACCACACCACTGGCCTGGGGAGAGGGGAGAGAGGGAGAGGGGGGGGAGGAGATAGAGAGGAGAAGGGCAGAAGGGGGGGGTAGGGCAGAGGAGGGGGGGTAGGTTAGAGGAGGGGGGTAGGGCAGAGGGGGGTAGGAGGGGGGTAGGGCAGAGGAGGGGGTAGGGCAGAGGGGGGGTAGGGCAGGGGGGAGGGGGGGCAGAGGAGAGAAGGGCCGAGGGGGGGGTAGGGCAGAGGAGGGGGTAGGGCAGAGGATGGGGGTAGGGCAGAGGGGGTAGGGCAGAGGGGGGTAGGGCAGGGGGAGTAGGGCAGAGGGGGGGTAGGGCAGAGGGGGGTAGGGAAGAGGGGGGTAGGGCAGAGGGGGGTAGGGCGGGGGGGGCAGAGGAGAGAAGGGCAGGGGGGTAGGGCAGAGGGGGTAGGGCAGAGGGGGGTAGGGCAGGGGGGTAGGGCAGAGGGGGGTAGGGCAGGGGGAGTAGGGCAGAGGGGGTAGGGCAGAGGAGGGGGTAGGGCATTGGAGAGAAGGGCAGAGGGGGGTTAGGGCAGAGGGGGGTAGGGCAGAGGAGAGAAGGGGGGGTTGGGCAGAGGAGAAGTGTAAGGGGAGAGAGTCTGGTGTATGCCATCACAGGTTGATGACATCATCGAATAGTGGAATTATAGGCCTACAGGTCTGTAGGTTCTTGAGCCCATAAATCAGGTGCAACAAACAGGTGCCTTTCCACAATACTTTACTCCACAGGGAATTCCTCAATCCATACAATAAACAACCTCTCTTCATGTAGTGCACCTGATGTGTTGCTGTACTACATGAAATGCCTAATCACCAGACACAACCGAGAAGGGGTTTCTAGTTGTTTCAGTGTAAGCACCTTTCAGGGTAAACATTGCTGCTGTAATTAGAACAAATTACCCTTATTAAGTGGTAATGGTTGTAATTACATGACCCCCAGTCCTGCCCTTGGTAAAGCACAGCACACTTCAATCACACAGTGACAGTACACACAGTCTCCTTCAGCACTCTGCCATCTACCTACCGCTCACAGCAGCCTGTGAAACTTGTCTTGTACTCATTTGTAAACAGATTAAGACTGTGTTTTTTTCTACACTGAATTGCCTCTGGGGGTCACGAACAGAGTTTTGGTTTCCTTCTGCCTTGGCAATGGATCATGCTGTCATACTGCTAAGCTGAATCCAAAATGGCAATCTATTCCCTACATTGTACCTTACTTTTGACCAGGGCCCATGGTTATGGTCAAAAGTAGTGTACCAAAAAGGAAATAGGGTGCCATTTGGAACACAGCCCTAGAGTTTGGTGTAGACACGGAGGTGAACCCAAACAATGGTGGTGTGTATGATGTATGGGGCTGATGTTAGATCAGTGATGTTTTATATGAACTAAGTGGTATAGTAATCCACCCAAATCACATAATGGCAGTGCGGTACCCATTTCCTCATTCAACACACTTTTATGTAGCCATGGTAATCATCTGCAGAGCTTGAGCTGTACTCAGGATACCACCACCAAGCTCTAAACCATCTGTACAGGTGAATAAAAAGACATGGAAGGATCAGTGTTATTAGCCATTGGGAATTCTTTGACTTTGCCATGCTTTGGGTACAACCGAACAAACGGCATCGAAAAAGCAGATTTGGACAACTGTGCTGGGTTTGACTCAGTGCTTGGATTCATGTTTAGTGGTTTAGTTTGGAAGACAGCACAGACATACTGTATTTAACAGACATGGTTAAAGGCATGAATGACTTGTGTAAAACATGGGTCAATTACAACAAACATCACTAAGGAATGATCTCATGTTTCTTTGGCTTCAGATCAACTAAAAGGAACAAAAAAATTGTCTGTAGATCATGGCAATGTCACGGTTTCGGCCGAGACTGCTCCTCCTCCTGGTTCGGGCAGGCAAAGGCGTTCGTCGTCCCCGGAGTACTAGCTGCCATCGTTGGATGATTCCATGTGTGATTGCTTTTGTCTGTCCTTAGCACCTGTGTCTGATTTGTGATGATTACGTGTCCTATTAGTTCCCTGTGTTTGTATGGATTAGTTGTGTGTTGTTATTTCGCCTGTCATGTGTGTTTTCGTGTAGGGTTTTGTGTTCTGTGTATTTTACGCATGTTTTGCGTAATTGGGCATTATTCCGCCTCCTTTGTTTTAGAGGCCGTGCCTTGTTTTTGGGATCTGTCTTTATTAAACTTTTGGACTTAGCTTCGGTGTCCTGCGCCTGACTTCACCCCACATCCACCTCACGAGATGACAGGCAATGTCAACACATACAGTGCTATGAAAAAGTATTTTTCCCCCTTTCTAATTTTCTCTACTTTTGCATATTTGTGATACTGAATGTTATCAGATCTTCAACCAAAACCTAATATTAGATAAAAGGAACATAAGTGAACAAATAACACAACAATTACATATTTATTTCATATATTTCATTAACAAAGTTATGCAACACCCAATTCCCCTGTATGAAAAAGTAATTGCCCCCTTACACTCAATAACTGGTTATGCCACCTTTAGCTGCAATGACTCCAACCAAATGCTTCCTGTAGTTGTTGATCAGTCTCTCACGTCGCTGTGGAGGAATTTTAGCCCACTCTTCCATGCAGAACTGCTTTAACTCAGTGACGTGTGGGTTTTCAAGCATGAACTGCTTGTTTCAAGTCCTGCCACAACATCTCAATTGGGATTAGATCTGGACTTTGACTATGCCTTTCCAAAACTTCCAATTTGTTGCTTTTTAGCAATTTTCATGTAAACTTGATTGTGTGTTTTGGATCATTGTCTTGCTGCATGACCCAGCTGCTTCAGCTTCAGCTCACAGACGGATGGTCTGACATTCTCCTGTAGAATTCTCTGATACAGAGCAGAATTCATGGTTCCTTCTATTAAGGCAAGTCGTCCAGGTCCTGAGGCAGCAAAGCATCCCCAAACCATCACACCACCACCACCATGCTTGACCTTTGGTATGATGTTCTTACTGTGGAATGCAGTGTTTGGTTTTCGCCAGGCATAATGGGACCCATCTCGTCCCATCTCGTCATAGAAGACTGAAGTATGACAAGACTGTTTGACATAGAAACACCAATTGTTTTATTAATTAATTATGAAATTATGAAAAATATGAATAACATTCCACCCATGAGGCCACTAGGTCATTTGACTGCAGGAAAGGGCTACTGTCAGATTTGAGTCAGTTAGCTTCAGATGAAGTTGACTCAGATCTGAGGTGAAATGACACTATAATATGAGGTGATTATTTTACCTTTATTTAACTAGGCAAGTCAGTTAAGAACAAATTCTTATTTACAATGACGGCCTACCAAAAGGCAAAAGGCCTCCTGCCGGGACCGGGGCTGGGATTAAAAATAAAGATAGAAACGGATGTTAAGGAACTTAAAAAGGAGAACAACTTTCTGAGAGAAGCCTTACCAGACATACAGACTAGATCGATGAGAGAAAATCTAGGACTTACGGGTATCCAAGAAAAAGAAGGAGAGGTTACCGAAAAAATTGTGAAGGACTTCTTTCTTACAGCGCTTCAAATCCCACTCGATGCTGTCCAGCTCGAACATGTACACCGTTTCAGACAAAGAGGACAGAGATATGAGCATCCAATCATTGCCAAATGTGCTTTTTTTAAGGATAAAGTAATGGTTAAAAGCCTAGGTAAAAGACTTGCTGGCACGAAAATAGGCATGAATGATCCGTTCCCGAGGGAGATTGCAGAACGGCGTAAAGTTCTGTACCCAATCTTCAAGGAAAATAGATTAAAAGGGAAGCGTGTTGCTCTCGTAGTCGATAAACTGTACATTGACAACCACATTTTCCGCGACACAAAGACTACTCCATGGCTATTCTGAAAGTTCTAATAGAGGAGTCGAATAATGGAAAACCCAATGCTAGCCATGGTAGGGATTGTAATAATAAAACACATTTATAGTATTTAGAGTATTATATAAAGGGATAAGACGGTATTACAAGAAAGGATAACAAGCAAAATATTACATCTTCAAATATAACTAATTAGAACAAGTACTCAATCAACATAGTGGAGATAAAAACATAGCAAACAGAAGACATAGAAGGCATAAGTGAGTGAGAAAGGAAATGGTTGCATATCCCAGAACCAACGTGTATGTGTGAGCAGGGGTTCTGAGAGAGAGCTTTCAATTTTGTGCAGATGAGGGATATACATTTTAAAATAAAGTATACATATAATCTACTTTTTTTATTGTCCTATCATGATGGAACGGTCCCCAGCCCTATATCCTAGGCACCCACCTGAGCGACCCATACACCAAAGAGAAATCCCCATCTGTTTAATGGCCCTGCTGTAAGTTGCCTATATGCAGCCAAAACAGAAAGATAAATGCGGTCAGAGACCTACTAGAGCAGTACCGCCCCCTCAAGATTCTGAGCCTGCCTGGCAGGGTTGGTCCTACACAGAGCCCCCTGATGGGAGAGCATAATATACAAGGAAAATCTCAAAGCTGCTAACGAGAACCTTGACGACCTTGCACCTAGCCGGTGGGGATTCCGGTGGGGTACCCCCAACCAGGTAGTGGCCGTGCTGGCAACACTGGCTGCAGTAACCCATGGGGAGGGGGTCACACTCTGACAATCAGAGAGGGGGCATATTATTGTGGCCCTGGTGGCACAAAATAATCAAAGGTCTGACTGCACGGAGATGCTTGGGAAAAATGGTTACAACGGGGGACCAGAGTGTTTGTGTCTCAGGGGAAGAGGGTGGATCTGATCTCCATCACCTAGGACTTGACATTGGTTAATCAAATCTCAAATCTTTGTCATTTTTTGCTCAATCTTGCATGCTTTCTCAAACAGCTGTAACTGTACAGTTGAAGTCGGAAGTTTACATACACCTTAGCCAAATACATTTAAACTCAGTTTTTCACAATTCCTGACATTTAATCCTAGAAAAAATTCCCTGTCTTAGGTCAGTTAGGATCACCACTTTATTTTAAGAATGTGAAATGTCAGAATAATAGTAGAGAGTGATTTATTTCAGATTTTATTTCTTTCATCACATTCCCAGTGGGTCAGAAGTTTACATACACTCAATTAGTATTTGATAGCATTGCCTTTAAATTGTTTAACTTGGGTCAAACGTTTCGGGTAGCCTTCCACAAGCTTCCCACAATAAGTTGGGTGAATTTTGGCCCATTCCTCCTGACAGAGCTGGTGTAACTGAGTCAGGATTGTAGGCCTCCTTGCTCGCACACACTTTTTCAGTTCTGCCCACAAATGTTCTATAGGATTGAGGTCAGGACTTTGTGATGGCCACTCAAATACTTTGACTTTGTTGTCCTTAAGCCATTTTGCCACAACTTTGGAAGTATGCTTGGGGTCATTGTCCATTTAGAAGACCCATTTGCGACCAAGCTTTAACTTCCTGACTGATGTCTTGAGATGTTGCTTCAATATATCCACATAATTTTCCTTGTTTCATCAGACCAGAGGACATTTCTCCAAAAAGTACAATCTTTGTCCCCATGTGCAGTTGCAAACCTTAGTCTGACTTTTTTATGGTGGTTTTGGAGCAGTGGCTTCTTCCTTGCTGAGCGGCCTTTCAGATTATGTCGATGTAGGACTTGTTTTACTGTGGATATAGATACTTTTGTACCTGTTTTCTCTAGCATCTTCACAAGGTCCTTTGCTGTTGTTCTGGGATTTATTTGCACTTTTCGCACCAAAGTACGTTCATCTCTAGGAGACAGAAAGCATCTCCTTCCTGAGCGGTATGACAGCTGCGTGGTCCCATGGTGTTTATACTTGCATACTATTGTTGGTACAGATGAACGTGGTACCTTCAGGCATTTGGAAATTGCTCCCAAGGATGAACCAGACTTGTGGAGGTCTACCATTTTTTTCTGAGGTCTTGGCTGATTTCTTTTGATTTTCTCATGATGTCAAGCAAAGAGGCACTGAGATTGAAGGTAGGCCTTGAAATATATCCACAGGTACACCACCAATTGACTCAACTAATGTCAATTAGCCTATCCAAAGCTTCTAAAGCCATGACATCCTTTTCTGGAATTTTCCAAGCTGTTTAAAGGCACAGTCAACTTAGTGTATGTAAACTTCTGACCCACTGGAATTGTGATACAGTGAATTATAAGTGAAATAATCTGTCCGTAAACAATTGTTGGAAAAATTACTTGTGTCACGCACAAAGTAGATGTCCTAACCGACTTGCTAAAACTATAGTTTGTTAACAAGAAACTTGTGGAGTGGTTGAAAAACAAGTTTTAATGACTCCAACCTAAGTGTATGTAAACTTCCGACTTCAACTGTATATGGAGGCTTAAATATCCTGATCTAGTGAGATATACATGGCGGAGACTCAATCAAGCTAGTCGTCTTGACTTCTTTCTTATGTCATTCTCCTTGGCACCAAAAGTTTAAAAAGTGTTGATAGGGGACAGAATGCGGTCGGACCATCATATAATTGGCATATACATTACTCTTTCCACGTGGGCGAGGATATTGGACATTTAAACAAAGCCTATTGGATGATAACTTGTTTTTAACTAGGACAGAGGAATTTATAACTGATTCTTTCCGACATAACATAGGTACAGCAAATCCACTTTTTGTATGGGACACTTTGAAATGTGCCTTTAGAGTCCATGCAAGTCAGTACTCACCTCGAAAACAAAAGCAGTCTAGGTCAAAAGAGTCTATACTAACAAAGGAAATAGAAGGTCTAACAGAACAGATAGATAGCAATAAAAACTGTAACATAGTGGCTCAGAATTAAATAGAGGGGGGGAAAAAAGAAATGGAGAAACTTATTCAAGAAAGATCAAGTGTAATATATTATAAAATAAAGCAAACTGGATGGAATATGTGGAAAAATGCAACAAATTCTTTTTTAATCTTCAACATAGAAATGCTACCAAAAATAATTTACTGAAACTGGTTACAAATGATGGAGTCACCCATGATTCACCAAATTATATTTTGAAGGAGGAAGCAAAGTACTTTAAGCATATGTTTTCGTTTCAGTCGCCTCCATCTCCTCTAATTGAAGCTAATTGTAGGGATTTTTTTTCTATTGATAATGTAAAATTAACAGCCATACAGAAAGACTTGTGTGAAGGTGAAATTACAGAGGAGGAACTTCTGGATGCAATTAAAGACTTTAAGTCCGGGAAAACTCCAGTGTTGGATGGCATACCAATCGAGGTATACCAAACCTTATTTGATATACTCAGAGGACCGTTATTAGCATGTTTTAACCACTCCTATGTAAATGGTAGATTATCAGACACTCAAGAAGAAGGTCTGATTTCATTATTACTGAAACAGGATACAAGTGGGAAATATAAAGATCCAGTCCATTAAAAAAATTGGAGGCCCCTTACACTTCAGTGTTGTGATACAAAAATTCCAGCAAAATGTATACCGCATAGAATTAAAAAGGTATTGTCGGACATTATTCATTCTAAACTGTCCAGTTTGAGTGTTTTTTGCAGCTCGTTCCAGTCGCTAGCTGCAGCGAACTGAAAAGAGGAGCAACCCAGGGATGTGTGTGCTTTGGGGACCTTTAATAGAATGTGACTGGCGGAACGGGTGTTGAATGTGGAGGATGAGGGCTGCAGTAGGTATCTCAGATCGGGAGGAGTGAGGCATAAGAGGGTTTTATAAATAAATAAGCATCAACCAGTGGGTCTTGCGACGGGTATACAGAGATGACCAGTTTAGAGTATAGAGTGCAGTGATGTGTCCTATAAGGAGCATTGGTGGCAAATCTGATGGCCGAATGGTAAAGAACATCTAGCCGCTCGAGAGCACCCTTACCTGCCAATCTATAAATTATGTCTCCGTAATCTAGCATAGGTAGGATGGTCATCTGAATCAGGGTTAGTTTGGCAGCTGGGGTGAAAGAGGATCGATTACGATAGAGGAAACCAAGTCTAGATTTAACCTTAGCCTGCAGCTTTGATATGTGCTGAGAGAAGGACAATGTACCGTCTGATAAGGATGATCTGATAAGGATCACTACCATTGGCCCATTGAGAGTAGTGCCGAGCATGAGTGATATGGCAGAGAGATGCTGGTATGAGTAATGAAATGATTAGTAGTGACTGTCTGATACTGAGAATACAACAATATTCCATCCATCCTTCACCCTTTGAACAGAAATGATGTGACATTTCCTCAAAATAACTCCCATTAGGGGGTTAGGGGGTATATCTGCTGACCAGAAAGGGCACTAATACAAGGAATGTTTATATAGTTTCTGTGTGATAATCCAGTAAAGTGGTGCTTCTGAGACATCCCCATACTACAGTCCAGATCCTCCCATTTGTTTTTGGCCATGACTTTCTCCTGACCATATTACCAGACCAGGAAAATCTCAAGGCAACCCAGAGCCCAGAGTTTTTCCTAGTCAGTTCACAAGGTTTGGAAACACTCCTGTCCCTAATTACTGCCAGTATGAGTGGGTTAATCCTGATTGAATTACAGTGTAAACAGTGTAGGCGGTCGCCTCCTCAGTGAGACAGAATCAGAACAGGAACTCAGAACAGGAAGTTGCCAGCCTCTCTGAGATTAAGTCTGTTTCCTCTCTGTGCAGTGACCTCCCAGTGACTCGCTGACCCTGTGACCTTCCTCCAGCTACGCCACGCATGGCACACCACCAGCAGGGGCAGGCAGGCAGGCGTATGACAAACACACACATTTACACACAGTACCCACGAACACACACACACCACACCACTTAGCCACTAAACCACACTATGCATTCTCCTTGTGCCTTTCTCAAAAGGACACTTAAATTCAATTCAAAAACAATATGGGCTTTTCTGGCACTGCGTTTGAATGCTGAAGCATTCAACAGACACAACATGGCCATGAATTAATATGTCAATATAGTGTATCCATACACAGCGCTGCTCCAAGCTCCCCATGCCTCTCAAACAAATTGTGGCAGTAATTTTCCTCTCTCGCTGGGTTTTACGAGCATTAATATGAAGCACCTGTAGTCACGGAGGGGCCAGACGAGTGCTGCAGGAGTCTGTCTGTGACCCTGCTCTGCCAGGACACGTACACACACGCTCACGCATACGGATGAACACACACACACACACAGACACACACACACACACACACACAGACAGACAGACAGACAGACAGACACAGACACAGGGGCATGGACTCTACAAGGTGTCGAAAGCGTTCCACAGGGATGCTGGCCCATGATGACTCCAATGCTTCCCACAGTTGTGTCAAGTTGGCTGGATGTCCTTTGGGTGGTGGACCATTCTTGATACACACGGGAAACTGTTGAACGTGAAAAACCCAGCAGCGTTGCAGTTCTTGACATACTCAAACCGGTGCGCCTTACACCTACTACCACCCCGTTCAAAGTCACTTAAATATTTTGTCTTGCCCATTCACCCTCTGAATGGCACACATACACAATCCATGTCTCAATTGTCTCAAGGCTTAAAAATCCTTCTTTAACCGTTCTCCTCCCCTTCATCTACACTGATTGAAGTGGATTTAACACGTGACATTAATAAGGGATCATAGCTTTCACATAGATTCACCTGGTCAGTCTATGTCATGGAAAAAGCAGGTGTACCTAATGTTTTGTACACTCAGTGCACAAAAAGACAGGTTGAAGTCTCCTACGTTGCTACGCTACAAACACCCAAACAACAACAAACAAACAAAGTGATTGCAGGACCTTTATGTTGCTGGAAAGGTATTGGTGCTGATTTACCAACCAGCAGCCATTACAGATGTAGGATCTTAATTAATACAATGAAGGACATTTTAAAATTAGTGTATTTTAGGTTTAAAAAGGCTTCCCCTTGCAAAAATGTACCAACACTTACAAAAATGTCCATTCATTATAATCCACATAATAATTCACGTTGCAGCATGATTCTTTTTCTGCTGTAGCAAACTGGCTCAAAATAAGATCCTACATCTGTAAATTGGATTGGTCTGGTTTGCACACTGTGCTGGTGTGAACAACTGTTTGGAGGTGTTGCAGAATGTTGCAAACAACTGGCAGTGAACTCTAAATACTGAGGAATGTGAGGCAGACACACAAATATACAGGACACAAATTACTTAGTGGGGGCAATACCATTTGAATTGATTATATTATATTTCTATGGCGTGAACCATTGGAGTTTTCTAGTATTTCTCACTCTCAATGCTCAGTTAGGTGAATACTAGAGCGCATAAACGGAATTACTTTCTGATCGGAAAATAATGTATATCAGCAAGAACTCTCTCTTGTACATCAGCAAGATATATAAAGAGAGAGAGAGAGAGAGAGAGAGAGAGAGAGATAGACAGAGAGAGAGAGAGAGAAAGGAAGTGATGATTTACATTTACATTTACATTTACGTCATTTAGCAGACGCTCTTATCCAGAGTGACTTACAAATTGGTGCATTCACCTTATAGCCAGTGGGATAACCACTTTACAATGTTTATTTATTTATTTATTTATTTTGGGGGGTAAGGGGGGGGTAAGGGGGGGGTAGAAGGATTACTTTATCCTATCCCAGGTATTCCTTAAAGAGGTGGGGTTTCAAGTGTCTCCGGAAGGTGGTGAGTGACTCCGCTGTCCTGGCGTCGTGAGGGAGCTTGTTCCACCATTGGGGTGCCAGAGCAGCGAACAATTTTGACTGGGCTGAGCGGGAACTGTGCTTCCGCAGAGGTAGGGGGGCCAGCAGGCCAGAGGTGGATGAACGCAATGCCCTCGTTTGGGTGTAGGGACTGATCAGAGCCTGAAGGTACGGAGGTGCCGTTCCCCTCACAGCTCCGTAGGCAAGCACCATGGTCTTGTAGCAGATGCGAGCTTCAACTGGAATTTAGTGGAGTGTGCGGAGGAGCGGGGTGACGTGAGAGAACTTGGGGAGGTTGAACACCAGACGGGCTGCGGCATTCTGGATGAGTTGTAGGGGTTTAATGGCACAGGCAGGGAGCCCAGCCAACAGCGAGTTGCAGTAATCCAGACGGGAGATGACAAGTGCCTGGATTAGGACCTGTGCCGCTTCCTGTGTAAGGCAGGGTCGTACTCTCCGAATGTTGTAGAGCATGAACCTACAGGATCGGGTCACCGCCTTGATGTTAGCGGAGAACGACAGGGTGTTGTCCAGGGTCACGCCAAGGCTCTTCGCACTCTGGGAGGAGGACACAACGGAGTTGTCAACCGTGATGGCGAGATCATGGAACGGGCAGTCCTTCCCGGGAGGAAGAGCAGCTCCGTCTTGCCAAGGTTCAGCTTGAGGTGGTGATCCATCATCCACACTGATATGTCTGCCAGACATGCAGAGATGCGATTCGCCACCTGGTTATCAGAAGGGGGAAAGGAGAAGATTAGTTGTGTGTCGTCTGCGTAGCAATGATAGGAGAGGCCATGTGAGGATATGACAGAGCCAAGTGACTTGGTGTATAGCGAGAATAGGAGAGGGCCTAGAACTGAGCCCTGGGGGACACCAGTGATGAGAGCACGTGGTGCGGAGACAGCTTCTCGCCACGCCACTTGGTAGGAGCGACCGGTCAGGTAGGACACAATCCAAGAGTGAGCCGCGCCGGAGATGCCCAGCTCGGAGAGGGTGGAGAGGAGGATCTGATGGTTCACAGTATCAAAGGCAGCAGACAGGTCTAGAAGGATAAGAGCAGAGGAGAGAGAGTTAGCTTTAGCAGTGTGGAGAGCCTCCATGACACAGAGAAGAGCAGTCTCAGTTGAATGACCAGTCTTGAAACCTGACTGGTTTGGATCAAGAAGGTCATTCTGAGAGAGATAGCAAGAGAGTTGGCTAAAGACGGCACGCTCAAGAGTTTTGGAGAGAAAAGAAAGAAGGGATACTGGTCTGTAGTTGTTGACATCAGAGGGATTGAGTGTTGGTTTTTTGAGAAGGGGTGCAACTCTCGCTCTCTTGAAGACAGAAGGGACATAGACAGCGGTCAAGGATGAGTTGATGAGCGAGGTGAGGTAAGGGAGAAGGTCACCGGAGATGATCTGGAGAAGAGAGGAGGGGATAGGGTCAAGCAGGCAGGTTGTTGGGCGGCCGACCGTCACAAGTCGCAAGATTTTATCTGGAGAGAGAGGGGAGAAAGAAGTCAAAGCATAGGGTAGGGCAGTGTGA
Source organism: Coregonus clupeaformis (assembly GCF_020615455.1). NCBI lineage: Eukaryota > Metazoa > Chordata > Actinopteri > Salmoniformes > Salmonidae > Coregonus > Coregonus clupeaformis. The sequence goes on from NC_059196.1 coordinate 6,375,432, forward strand.
GCAGGACCAGCAGTGTCATTTGACTTAACAAACGAGGATCGGATGTCGTCAACCTTCTTTTCAAAATGGTTGACGAAGTCATCCACAGAGAGGGAGGAGGGGGGGGGGGAGGAGGATTCAGCAGGGAGGAGAAGGTGGCAAAGAGCTTCCTAGTGTTAGAGGCAGATGCTTGGAATTTAGAGTGGTAGAAAGTGGCTTTAGCAGCAGAAACAGATGAAGAAAATGTAGAGAGGAGGGAGTGAAAAGATGCCAGGTCCGCAGGGAGTCTAGTTTTCCTCCATTTCCACTCGGCTGCCCGGAGCCCTGTTCTGTGAGCTCGCAATGAGTCATCAAGCCACGGAGCTGGAGGGGAGGACCAAGCCGGCCGGGAGGATAGGGGACATAGAGAGTCAAAGGATGCAGAAAGGGAGGAGAGGAGGGTTGAGGAAGTAGAATCAGGAGATTGGAGGGAGAAGGATTGAGCAGAGGGAAGAGATGATAGGATGGAAGAGGAGAGAGTAGCGGGAGAGAGAGAGCGAAGGTTGCGACGGCGCATTACCATCTGAGTAGGGGCAGAGTGAGTAGTGTTGGAGGAGAGCGAGAGAGAAAAGGATACAAAGTAGTGGTCGGAGACATGGAGGGGAGTTGCAGTGAGATTAGTAAAAGAACAGCATCTAGTAAAGATGAGGTCAAGCGTATTGCCTGCCTTGTGAGTAGGGGGGACGGTGAGAGGGTGAGGTCAAAAGAGGAGAGGAGTGGAAAGAAGGAGGCAGAGAGAAATGAGTCAAAGGTAGACGTAGGGAGGTTGAAGTCACCCAGACCTGTGAGGGGTGAGCCATCCTCAGGAAAGGAACTTATCAAGGCGTCAAGCTCATTGATGAACTCTCCAAGGGAACCTGGAGGGCGATAAATGACAAGGATGTTAAGCTTGAATGGGCTAGTGACTGTGACAACATGGAATTCAAATGAGGAGATAGACAGATGGGTCAGGGGAGAAAGAGAGAATGTCCACTTGGGAGAGATGAGGATTCCTGTGCCACCACCCCGCTGACCAGATGCTCTCGGGGTATGCGAGAACATATGGTCAGACGAGGAGAGAGCAGTAGGAGCAGCAGTGTTTTCAATGGTAATCCATGTTTCCGTCAGCACCAAGAAGTCGAGGGACTGGAGGGTAGCATAGGCTGAGATGAACTCTGCCTTGTTGGCAGCAGAACGGCAGTTCCAGAGGCTGCCTGAGACCTGGAACTCCACGTGGGTGGTGCGTGCAGGGACCACCAGGTTAGAGAGGCAGCAGCCACGCGGTGTGAGGCGTTTGTATAGCCAGTGCGGAGAGGAGAGAACAGGGATAGACAGAGGCATAGTTGACAGGCTACAGAAAATGGCTACAATAATGCAAAGGAGATCGGAATGAAATGAACTAAACATCTGGGAAAGGAGAGAGCGGAGCCTCCCTCACCACAACACCCAAATATAACTCTACCATCTTCCACCTCAGAAACTATAATTGTTGTAAACTACAGCGGTTCAATGTTTTCTAGGAATAGACTAACTTAGTTTATTCAGCTAGCTAACTTGGTACAGTATTCTTCCGTGAAAATCGTCCAGGGCACCTAGTCATAAGACGCCACAGCCAGCTAGCATGCCGGACTCCAACAACACGGTTTAGCACCAATACTCGGCCACAACAAACCACCAGTGTGTCAACACGCCAAGCAGATCATTCGTGTCCGTGTCTAACGTTGTGGGTTAGTCCCGACAGCTTGCAGCTTGAGCGAGTCAGTCGTCAACTTATTCAGCCAGTTAGTTAGCTAGAATAGTTAGCATACTAGCTAGCCATTGCTTTCAGACAAAGAAGAAACCCCTCCTTTCACGGCACAAACACACAGAGAGAGCCAAGCTAACGTTAACTAGTCACCCATGTCCCAAATTCCCTTGAACGACTCTGGCTAACAATATGTAAAAACAAAACACAAATGTAGGTTATAACTTACCCCTAGCAGCTACTGTTAGCTAGCCAAGTGCAAAGCTAGCCACTGAATTGACTCAGCCAGTTCGCGTCTGTTCGCTAGATCGTTCCAGCTATTGTTTACTAGTAGCTATCCAGGTAGCAACAAGCTAATGATATGAGGCTTCATCTGACTGTCACTGAACTACACTGAGTGTACAAAAAATTAAGAACACCTTCCTAATATTGAGTTGTCACTGTCAATAATAACCTGCTGAATCCTCCAACCAACCCCCCTTAACTGTAAATATAGATAGATCCAGTCCTACAGCTGATGAATATACAGTATGTATACTTCACAAATCTTCACGGCCACTTGCAGTAAATGGATGGCATGGTTTCTCTTCATGTCACAGCGTCTGTGTACAAATTATCTCTATTGAGGACACATGTAACACCCAGCACTACGCTTGCTATGGAAACAAGGCTTTATTAAGCCAGAGCACAAGGCTGTAACCTAGGTATGGTTTCAGTTCATATGGTTTCCATTAGCTAAGGGGTTAACTTGGTGTTGGGTTAGGTACAGGGACAGATCGCCTGTTAACCCTAACCTAGTCTAACTGCATGAAGGCCTCCTGTAGCTCAGTTGGTAGAGCATGGCGCTTGCAATGCCAGGATTGTGGGTTCGATTCCCACAGAGGGCCAGTATGAAAAATGTATGCACTCACTAACTGTAAGTCGCTCTGGATAAGAGCGTCTGCTAAATGACTAAAATGTAAATGTAAGGCACAAACGCTGACACCCTTAACTGCTGGCTGGGAGTTGCTCTTGGAGAAAATTGCTGACCTGATGTCATATATGTGTGTGTGCGCACACTGATGCAATGCTATTCCATCTTCATAACCAAATAATTGAGGTTACACACACTGCTCTTATTTGCCTCAACTACATTTAAATTCATCCTTCTTAATCAAAACCTTTCATACTAGCCTCCAGTAAAATAAAATCCTCTTTAGTATTATTTATTTCGAGTCAACCATGTAGAAATGATACGCATGCGGTTTAGTGAGCCATCGCCTCTAATTAGCCTTAACGACTTGTGAGCTAAGTGAGCATATAAATTCCTATTTAATTTGGCTAATTAAAGTGTGCCTGTCAATTGAGTGGAGAATGCAGCAAGGGTATAATTGTCATAAGGAGCCTCTCACCGCAGTTATGCTTCTCTGAACGTTATAACACAAAACAGACAGGGACAATTACAGCACTGTATGACACTACTGCTGGAGAGGAGAGGGGGATCTATTGGCCACATTTAGCATGTGTGTGATTGAGTGTGTGTGTGTGTGTGTGTGCAGAAGTGCCTCTGCCTATGCGCAGACAATGCGCTGCTCGTAGGGCCCCGCGGATGCTAGGGTGCCCACGACCTGAAAAACTCAGTTGGGGTCTTAACTTACTGTAGAGAGTTAGAAGTTAGTGGTCTAGCCAGCTATCTAAATCATCAACAAATGACCGACCGGGCACACAGGGCATGTGCCCAGGGGCCCTGACCTCCAGGGGGCCCCGAATTAATTTTGTTAGTCACTCTCAATCAGATATTATCAGAATTTTTATTTTTTATTGAAGGATATTACCTTTGAAACTGCAACATTTTCTTTCCGCCCCATGGCAAAATGAATAGAATTGCAAGTTATTTTTGTGTTTCATTAGTTTTAAAACTCCCCCCAAATGATGCACTGCCAAGAGGATAACCAAATCTCGCTTAGGCCCCCCAAAAGGCTAGAGGTGCTTTGTGTGTGTTAAAAGTTATTTGTGTGTTAAAGTTATTTTTGTATTTCATTTATGCTTGATCAAAGTATGCTAAAATAACTTTCAGCTTTGAGTGGGAGCCCCCATATAGCCATTTGTTGCCAGTCTGTGTGTGTGGAAATCACCAGTCTAAATACATTCAACACTGTATCGCTGTTATAGAGAGAAATGGAAGGAGGGGGAGAGACTGAGGAGATAGAGAGGGGACAGGAAGGATGAGAGAGAGAGCAAAGAGAGAGAGAGAGAGAGAGAGAGAGAGAGAGAGAGAGAGAGAGAGAGAGAGAGATAACAGAGAGATAGTAGGACTGACAGATGTAAGCTCCAAGTGCTTGAAAGTAGAGGAACTACTTTAGTACCAGAGCTGAATTTTTACCAAGGGCTACAATTACATTGATACACAGTAATGCAGCATATTATCTAGCTTCTGTAGTGTTACTATAGTCCTACTAAAGGGATTCAAACAGCCAGCCACACACATTGATGTTCTTTCCACTCATTAGTACCTCTTCCCCTGCTTTCAACTGTCTTCTGTATTCTATTTCTGTCTCTTACACACATACAGGCACACATGCAGGCACACACACGCACACACACACACACACACACACACACACACACACACACACACACACACACACACACACCTCCTCTTTGCTCATCCACACTCTCTCTCTCATTCTCACACCTGCACCCCACCATGTGGAGGGAGGGAGTGTGTGAGCTGAATGAGCCCCCAGTTGTTCAGCTCCTGGGCTTTGGATAAGTTAATCAAAGATGTATTTTGATCCAGGTCCAGTTCACTGAGTGATGAATAAGTTGGAACAGTCAATGGAGCAATGGCTGGGGGGCAACACAGTCTGTTTGAAATGGAAATGAGCGATGCAGCTCCCTTCTACCACCACCAAAACACACAAAAATCCCCCCTTTCCTCCCACCTCGACCCTGTGAAATCTGATCTGCCGCTGTCTCAAATGAATTACTGATTAATTTGTCATGGAAGGATACCTTTTCTGATGGATCACAGACTACTAAAAAGAGCTGTTTTGTCCCAATTAGATTTTGGGGACTTCCAAGTGTGCAATGGTACCCTTGGATGTATGGTACTTCAAGGATGTGTGCATGGGTGGATATCACTACAGTAGGGCTCAGTAAAAACACTTAAAGGTACAATGCAGCTGTTTTGATCTCAATATCAAATCATTTCTGGGTAACAATTAAGTACATTACTGTGATTTATTTAAATTAAAATGGTCAAAAATAAATAAATAAATGCTTCTTTGCAAAGAGCACTTTTTCAAGCAAGAATTTTGCTAGGACTGTCTGGGGGTGGTCTGAGTGGGCAGGGGAAAACTGAAAACTAGCTGTTATTGGCAGAGAGGTTTGGAACTCTCTTTCTTATTGGTCTATTAACTAATTTACCATCTGGTGTCACCAGGCAGGCCAAAACTCCATCCCACCAAAACAGGCTGAAATTTCAGGCAGTCTTTTCAAACAGCTCTTTCACAATTTCAAAAGGTTATTCCAACCTCATAGCGTGGAAATAAATTTAAAACACAGGAAAATCACGTTTTTGACTGCACTGTGCCTTTTAAGCTGCTTTGATAAACATTCCTGTGTCTTTGAGGTGAGGTGGTGAGACATGATCCTCTAAGACAGAGCACAGATCCAACGCCTTTGGCGTGTGTGTGTGTTTGAAACAGAGAGAGAGAGAGAGAGAGCGAGAGAGGTAGTGTGTGTGTGTGTGTGTGTGTGTGTGTGTGTGTGTGTGTGTGTGTGTGTGTGTGTGTGTGTGTGTGTGTATGCATGCATGCGTGCATATGCGTGTGCGTGTGTGTTTGTGTGTGCACATGCACGTGGGTTTGGTGTGTGTGTGCTGGCAGGTGTAGAGTAATGTCCCCACATTGCCTCTCTCTCTCCTTTCATGTGCAGCACTGAGACTTCAGTCTCTCTCTGTTTTATCATCTCCCCTGCTGGAGACGACAGTAATGTGTGCCCACCCATGTAGCATAGGAGTGTGCCAGCCAGCCTTGTTCTGTGACGGGCCCAGCCGCCCGGCTAGGCTGAAAATATCCCCTGAGATTTATACAGCCTCCTAAGGGTTTACAGAGATCCCCTTTATGACTAAACACCGGGAGGGTTTTGGACAAGGAGAGCAGGGAAGACTGATGGCTCACCCACGGCTAATGACACACTTAGTGCCAACACAGAACACCACACACACACACTCTGAGCACATACACACACTGCTAAATGACCACACACACCGCAAAAAAAACACATACACACAGTGCTCAATAATCACACACCCTCAATTTAAAGTTTACACACAGTTATACATAAACAGATTTACATTTACATTTTAGTCATTTAACAGATGCTCTTATCCAGAGCGACTTACAGTTAGTGAGTGCATACATTATTTTATTTTTTCATACTGGCCCCCGGGGAAATCGAACCCACAACCCTGGCGTTGCAAGCGCCATGCTCTACCAACTGAGCTACACAGATGCCGATGGCTCACACATATTATGCACCAAGATCACCCAGATGTACAGCTCACAGGGCCCAAAGTTATACACATGCCCACACACATACACATCCACACGTATTAATAGAAATGATCAGATTTAGCACAGTTAAATAATATATTATTTGTTTCCCCTACAAAGGGATTCTTATCAGATCATCCCCTGGCTTTTAATTGGTCATGTTCATACACGTCTGCCTGTTAAATCATTTACCCTGATGTCATGATGATTTATAGTATGATTCACAAACAGGGGTGCTTGCTATTGAAACAAGGTCATGATCCAGATAATCCTTCTCATAACCTCAGCAGTATGTGATGTTTTATAGGAGCCCTATACAGCAGTTCACCATCAGGCTGTGGAGTGGAGCTAGTTCCAGGAGGAGGGTCTGAGTCTCAGGGAAGTCTAGCAGGGCTCTGATACCAGAGCAACATGACCAGGACACAGGGGAAAGGATGGGGTGAGGGAGGGGGTTTTAGAGTGGAAAGAGATCCTAGATCCATTTTACAGCTTTCTCTTATGCCCTTCTGCAAGGGAAAAGAAAAGAACAGGTTTTTTCTTTCGAAATCACATAAAGTTTGAGATATTTGATGATTTATAGAGAGAGGAAGAGAGAGAGAGAGGGGGCGAGAGGGAGGGGTGGTGGCAGGGGGGTTTAAACATGATGCAAACCATTTGGAGAGGGGAGTGGAGGCTGCCAGCACAGCCTGCTCTGTTTAAACTGGAGAGGAAGTGACCGTATATACAGCATGCCAGCAAAATCCTCACTCTCCTTCACTATATCACACAAGCGCGTGTGCGCACACACACACACACGCACACACACACACTCACTCACTCGCACTATCAGTGCTGAGGTCAGTCTATGGCCATTGGCTGGAGAGTGTGTTTGTTATTCTAATATTATGTTTCTTTACATCACCGTCACTAACCCCATCACTGCTATTATCATTATTACTATGATTACAATCTAGGAGGCTGGAGGGCAAGAAGAAAGGAGTGCAGAGGAGAAAGAAGAGGCATAAAAGAGAGACTGAAAAATGAAAGACAGAGCGAGAGGGATGGTAAGAGGTCAGCGTTTCCCCTCAACACCCGTCCATGACTTCATCTGATTCAGCTCTGAGAGAGAAACATACCTTCCCAGGGACTGGCTTCCTGCAGGAGGAGAGGATGGAGGGAAGGTGGGAGAGGAAGAGAAGACAACAGAGACAAAGAAGAAGACAGGAAGGTGAAAATGAGAGAGAGGGAGGTGGGGAGATGCAAGGACAGAAACAGGCCCTAAACAGACTTCACCTAAGGATAAAGGGTTTAATACCCTGCTGGGTTTGAGTAGTAGAGCGTCTCCCCATGGTGTGTGTATGTCAGTGCAGTCTTAGGATCCAGGTAGAGGTACAGTGATGGAATCAACAGACAGAGACTAAATCAAGATCTGGACACTCGTGAAATAGAATAATACAAAATGTAAATAAGTATCAATGTAGAACGATACAATTTAATTGGTGATTTATTGAGGTCATGTCATGTGGTTCACTATACAGCAGAGCAGATGCAGGTCCTGAAGTCTACAGAATCGCTTTTTACATTTCTTCTTGTAATTCATTGATTGATTAATGCAATTTTTGGCCAGAGTCTCCACTCACTTGGAGTCCCTAACCTGAATTAGAAAGAAAAATGAATACCAGTCGGGCTGGTTTCTGGATCCAAATAGCCCTGCTATACATTATCTACCTTTGCTAATGTATATCCTCCTATACTTTGAGGTAGTAGGTGTGTGTGTGAGTGAGAGAGAGAGAGAGAGAGAGAGAGAGAGAGAGAGAGAGAGAGAGAGAGAGAGAGAGAGAGAGAGAGAGAGAGAGAGAGAGAGAGAGAGAGAGAGAGAGAGAGAGAGAGAGAGAGAGCACACGCCCGCAAATGTATGTGTGTGCTGTGCCGTTGTACTGTTGGTGGCTCAGCTTCAGGATGGTGTCGAGGCAGTGTGTAATAAGTGTGCTCAGGAGAGAGGATCTGAACATATATAACACACAGGAGGAGGAGAAGAGGAGGTGCAGGGAGAGGACACTGGGGAGGAGAAATGAGGGGGAGAAGAGGGGGAGGAGATGAGAGGACACTGGGGAGGAGAGAGGAGGGGAGAAGAGGGGGAGCAGGTGAAGGACACTGGGGAGGAGAGAGGAGGGGGAGAAGAGGGGGAGCAGGTGAAGGACACTGGGGAGGAGAGAGGAGGGGAGAAGAGGGGGAGCAGATGGAGGACACTAGGGAAGAGAGGAGAGGGAGAGAGGAGGGGGAGCTGGGAGAGGACACTGGGGAGGAGAGAGGAGGGGGAGAATGGCGGGAGCAGAGGGAGGACACTAGGGAAGAGAGGAGAGGGAGAGAGGAGGGGGAGCTGGGAGAGGACACTGGGGGGGAGAGAGGAGGGGGAGAATGGCGGGAGCAGAGGGAGGACACTGGGGAGGAGAGAGGAGGGGGAGAAGAGGGGGAGAAGGGGGAGGTCACTGGGGAGGAGAGAGGAGGGAGGGAAGAGGGGGAGCAGAGGGAGGACACTGGGGAGGAGAGAGGAGGGGGAGAAGAGGGAGAGCAGATGAGGACACTGGGGAGGAGAGAGGAGAGGGAGAAGAGGGGGAGCAGTGGGTGGACACTGGGGAGGAGAGAGGAGGGAGGGAAGAGGGAGAGCAGAGAGAGGACACTGGGGAGGAGAGAGGAGGGGGAGAAGAAGGGGAGCAGGAGAGGACACTGGGGAGGAGAGAGGAGGGGAAGAAGAGGGAGAGCAGATGAGGACACTGGGGAGGAGAGAGGAGGGGAGAAGAGGGGGAGCAGTGAGAGGACACTGGGGAGGAGAGCGGAGGGGGAGAAGAGGGGAGAGACGGAGCAAGGAAAAGGAGGACAAGGAGGAAGCAACGTGCGAGAGGAAAGGCGATTGAGTGGGGTTTTAGGGGGTCACGAGGGTAATAAAAAATCATAATTCAATGATTTCTCCAGAAAAGTGCAGTTTGGGGGAATAAATGGAGGAAACGGAGAGAGACGTAGAGAGACGTAGAGAGACGTAGAGACAGAGAGAGACGTAGAGAGACGGGGAGAGACATAGAGAGACGTAGAGAGACGGGGAGAGACGTAGAGAGACGTAGAGAGACGTAGATAGACGTAGAGAGACGTAGAGAGACGTAGAGAGACATAGAGAGACGTAGAAAGACGTAGAGAGACATAGAGAGACGTAGAGAGACGTAGAGAGACATAGAGAGACGTAGAGAGACGTAGAGAGACATAGAGAGATGGGGAGCAGAAAGAGGGGAGAAGGGAGAGATGGGAGGATAGATTGGTAAAGGAAAAAAGGAAAAAAGAGGAGGAGGGGCTGATTTCTCCTGGGTCCTGCTATGTTTCCCATTATGTAAGCCCTGGTCACCGGCAGCGTGCCAGCAGGCAAAATAAAAGAGTCTCTCTGGCTTGGCACAGCTCGTATTTTCCTATCCTCGGCGTGGGGTCAGGGAGGGGTCAGGCAGCTGGATAGGGCACTGGGGGGATTGTGGGGTCTGGGCCAGCCTCCAAAACCCAAAAGGCCCAGGGTTCAAGTACCAGCTGAAAGCAATCAGGGGGAAATCTGGGAGTGCCACAGCTGCTCGCAGCGGCGCTGTTCTGTAGCTCACTCTCCCTCTCTCTCTCTCTCTCTCTCTCTCTCTCTCTCTCTCTCTCTCTCTCTCTCTCTCTCTCTCTCTCTCTCTCCCTCTCTCTCTCTCTCTCCCTCTCTCTCCATTTCTCTCGCTCTCTCTCTCTCTTTTCCCTCTCTCCATCTCCATCTCCCTGTTGCCTGCTTTTTTACCCCCCTTTCTCTATTTTTCGGCCAACGCACGGAAAAAAATCTGCATGCTTTTAACATGAAGCCAGAAGTACGGGTGTGTGTACGTGTGTGTGTGTGTGTGTGTGTGTGTGTGCGTGAGCGCGTGCAAGCGGGGTCAGATGAAAGACAAAGGGAAAAAAACAATTATAGCACTCCAGTCTGGCCAGACCACAGTGAATGGTACTCTGTCTGTAGTACCACAGATTATAAATCTGAGCATCTTTGTGAATGTGCATGTCTGATGCTGTTGTCAATTTGCATTAATGTGTGTGGATGTGGTTGCAAGTGTGTGTGTGCGCCACAGGAGGTTGGTGGCACCTTAATTGGGGAGGACGGGCTCGTGGTAATGGCTGGAGCAGAATCTGTGGAATGGTATCAAACACATGCTATTCCATTTGTTCCGTCAGGTCATTATTATAAGCCGTCCTCCCCTCAGCAGCCTCCACTGGTGAGCGCACATGTGCGTGAGTGTTGGGTGTCAGTGTGGGTTTGTGTGTGTGTGCGTGCGTGCGTGCGTGTGTGCGTGCGTGTGTGCGTGCGTGCGTGCATGCGAGTGTGTGTGTGTGTGTGTGTGCGTGTGTGCGTCCGTGTGTGTGTGTGAGTGGGGTGTGCCAAAGTGTTGAGTGCGGATGTGTTTGGCAAAATATGTGTGTATGATATAGATCCATCAAAATTGTACACTAAACAAAAATATAAATGCAACATGTAAAGTGTTGGTCCCATGTTTCATGAGATGAAATAAAAGATCCCAGACATTTTCCATACGCACAAAAAGCTTATTTCTCTCAAATGTTGTGCACACATTTGTTTACATCCCTGTTAGTGAGCATTTTTTCTTTGCCAAGATAATCCATCCACATGACAGGTGTGGCATATCAATAAGCTGATTAAACAGCATGATCATTACACAGGTGCACCTTGTGCTGGGGACAATAAAAGGCCACTCTAAAATGTGCAGTTTTGTTACACAACACAATGCCACAGATGTCTCAAGTTTTGAGGGAGCGTGCAATTGGCATGCTGACTGTAGGTATGTCCACCAGAGCTGTTGCCAGAGAATTAAATGTTCATTTATCTACCATAAACCGCCTCCAATGTCGTTTTAGAGAATTTGGCAGTACATCCAACCGGCCTCACAACTGCCGACCACTTGTAACCACGCCAGCCCAGGTCCTCCACATCCGGCTTCTTTACCTGCGGGATCGTCTGAGACCTGCCACCCGGACAGCTGATGAAACTGAGGAGTATTCTGTCTGTAGTAAAGCCATTTTGTTGGGATTGGCTGGACCTGGCTCCCCAGTGGGTGGGCCTATACCCTCCCAGGCCCACCCATGGCTGTGCCCCTGCCCAGTCATGTGAAATCCATAGATTAGGGCCTAATGAATTTATTTCAATTGACTGATTTCCTTATATGAACTGTAACTCAGTAAACGCGTTGAAATTGTTCCATGCTGCATTTATAATTTGTAGTTCGATGATTACAGGTGTGTGTATGGATGCTATGCTTCACTTACAATAACACAAACGCAATCAAACTGAGAGACTGTTTTCTGGCTGAACTAACATTAAACATCGTATAAGTGGGATCCAGTACCTCACATGAAATAAACCTAATATCTCAGATCTGTGTAACAGGTTCAAACTGAATGGAGATGGATGGCTCCAGTAAGGTGTGAGTGGGACTACATCTCTCCATACTGGATTCACTGTGGCATACTGACTGTAGAGGCATCACTGCCTTCAGTGTCTTTTATTGCAGGGCTATTAAATAACAGGGGCCGCTCTCACTCTTTCCTTCTAATCAGGAACTGATTTAGACAAGGTGAGTGACACTCTCTGGCCAATCAGAGATATTAAT
>NC_059196.1:6389873-6392373 GCF_020615455.1 Coregonus clupeaformis
CTGATAATCAAACTAGTAAACAAACAAAGGAGAGGTGAGGCAGTGTGTGCTGTGTGTAACTATTTTTGTGTATATAGGGTGGGGGTGCAGTATGAGTGTGTGTATGTGTGCGTGTGTGTGTGTGTCTGTAATGTGTGTGTTTGTGTGTGTGTGTAGAGAGAGAATGTGTGTGTGTGTATGTGTATGTGTATAGCGAGAGAGAGAGCGTGTCTGGAATGTGCGCCTGACTCTTGAAGCAGCAGAGGAACTCTCCATTCACAAGCAGAGGGAAGGAACATGAAATGGAAGAGGGCGACTGGAATGTCTCCATGTGAAAGAATTCTGCTGCCAGTTTCCCTCTTTTCCCCTCCTCTTACTGCATTCCATCTCAGTGCACAGCGAGGGGAGAGGTGGGGAGAGAAGGGGAGAAGTGGGGAGAGGTGGGGAGAGGAGGGGAGTGGTGGGGAGAGGTGGGGAGAGGTGGGGGAGAGGTGGGGGGAGGTGGGGAGAGGAGGGGAGAGGTGGGGAGAGGTGGGGAGAGGAGGGGAGAGGTGGGGGAGAGGTGGGGAGAGGAGGGGAGAGGAGGGGGAGAGATGGGGAACGGAGGGGAGAGGAGGGGATAGGTGGAGAGAGGAGGAGAGAGGTGGGGAGAGGTGGGGAGAGGAGGGAAGAGGAGGGGAGAGGTGGGGAGAGGAGGGGAGAGGTGGGGAGAGGTGGGGAGAGGAGGGGAGAGGTGGGGAGAGGAGGGGAGAGGTGGGGAGAGGAGGGGAGATGTGGGGAGAGGAGGGGAGAGGTGGGGAGAGGAGGGGAGAGGTGGGGAGAAGAGGGGAGAGAAGGGGAGAGGTGGGGAGAGGGAAGAGAAAAGGAAGAGGAGAGCAAGAAAGAATAGAATGAGAGGAAGATGGAGAGCCAGAGTGCGGGAAGAAATCGATAGAGAATGAAAGGAGAGAGAGATTGGGATAGATTGAGGAGTGGAAGAGAGGCAGTGAGAAAGAGAGAGAGAGAGGGAGAAGAGAAGGAGAGCAAGAAGAGAGAGAGATGAAGAGAAAGAGAGGAGATAGCGAAAGAAAGAGACACATTTAAGAAAAGGAGAGAAAGAGCGAGGAGAGAGTGAAAAAGAGAAGAGAGATAAAAAGTGGAGATGGGGGAGTGTTTGCGAGGCCAGGAACATAGAGCAGCGACCAGGGGGATGTTTAGATAGGTGCAGGCTGCCACTAGGAAGTCCAGGCTCCAACATAAACACTCCGCCACACAACCCAGTGCTTCCAATTGTGGGAGAAATCTGCCCTGAGACGGACGGATGGACGGAGAGAGGGAACGAGGGAGTGGGAGGAGGGAGGTGGGGAGGATGGGTACACAGCCACTTTCAGATCCCTGCAGAATATATACACAGCTGAGCTGGGCCCCTGGACCCATTTCCTCTCTGCTTCTCAGTGACCAGGGCTCCTGAGGCCACGTTGAATGGGCTTATCTACATGTAACCTCTACCTCATACTGCACTGTGCAATCCCCCTCCCCCCAACCACAAACACACCTAAATACACAAACAGGTAGACAAACACATGCACACACATATATGTGTCAGTCTCCTCTAGCTTGTATTTCCCAGGTTTTCCAGGGTAACTCATAGGAAAACGAAACCCAGAGAAAATATGTATCCTACTTGTAAAGAAACATTTCATTTCCATGAGCAAAAACATTACACCAGTAAACCCAGGCTCCATCAAATCAGACACACTGGTTTTAAAGTCACTGTGACATCATGGCCTTTATGTTGCCCATTCCCACGTCACCTATTGGAGCCATTAGAACTACACATACTCAGGCTGTGTCCCAAATGGCACCCTATTCCCTACATAATACACTACTTTTGGCCGGAGCCCTATGGTCCCTGGTCAAAAGTAATGCACTATATATAGAAAAGGGTGCCATTTGAGTGCACACTCAACCCAGCTAGGCACAGTCTGGTCTGGTCCAGACACCTCAGAGCTGAGAGACAGGGACTTCTCAGAGTGTGAAAAGTCCCATGAGCGGCTGAGAGAGAGGAGAGGAGAGGAGTATCGTGACTAAGTGAGAGGACATAGACTTTCATGATAGATTCTAACCTCTCTCTCTCTCTCCTCTCCTCCAGACAGTACCCCAGAGGCTCAGATAGAGGAGAGATGATGTTCTTCAGTCTGCCTCTGGTCTCTGAGCTATCACACTAAAGTTATGAAGGACGCTACATTTAAACCCTCAGTCCCACTTTATTTCAAGTGGCGCTTTAATGTACTGTATTAATGTATTAACATGGTAGGAACATAGTCATGTACTGCTACACGGTTTTAGCCACTTGATTTAAAGTGGGACCAAACCCTCAAACACAACGCCCTCTTCACACTATCTCAAGCATGAGAAACCGGATGTTACATAGACTAGGCTGAATATTGTAGATTTATAAACAGAGGGTTATAGACAGGGGGTTAAAGGTGATCGTGAACGTGGACATCAGTAACCACCATTACCCAGCTCTAGGACCCCA